>NC_140216.1:33561683-33714183 GCF_951802725.1 Rutilus rutilus | reverse complement strand
TAAATTGACACCACTAAAATACAAATGTATGTTTTTTTTTTATTGTAAATTTTGTTTTTAAACCCTTACCAGAACCTGGAGTCGAGGGCAGTGTATAGATAGCTGGATGAGCGTTCCATCTGTAATCTATAGAGAAAGATTAAACGTTATAACAAGGCTTTTATAACATTTTATAGAGCGTTTATAGAGCAATTTACATGCATTAATAAATAAATAAATATAATTATAAATATTCATGCTAACTGCATTCATTGATAATCATCAAAAGAGGAAATAACATTAGGAACTATACTCCTTTTCATTTCAGATAAGACAAATAATTGCAATCACACAGTCAATGTCTATGATAAAAATATATTTGGGGATCTATGGGGTCCTCTAGTCCTCTTAAAAAACTAACTATAAACAAACAACTCTGCTCTGATTGGTCACATGGCCAGTCTGTTGTGATTGGTCCACCACTTACAGCGCATGTTGAAAATATCTGCATTTCAGCTCCGGATCTTCCTCAGCACTTGATACACAGTAATACCTTAAATGAGTCCACCACCCCAAGATTACTTTTATAAACATGAGCTTCGTCTGAAAGGCAAAGGGGCAGGTGTCGCTGTAATTTATAGTAATATTTCCAGAGGTCTAGTTTTAAGTATAATTCTACTGAAGTGATGGTGCTTTATGTAACGCTATATAGTGTAAGTGATAAATCCTGTTGGACATGTGTACTGGCTACTAAACAGGCCGCCAAAGAATTAGCTGATTTTCACTTTGGAATTAGTACTGGCTGCAGATGAAGTCTTAATTGTTGGTGATTTTAATATACATGTAGATACTGAAAAAGATGCATTGGGATTGGCATTAGACAACACGTGTCAGGACCCACTCATAGTCGTAATCATACTTTATATGGAATATTGTCACATGGAATCGATGTTGATGGCGTTGAAATTCTGCAGCAGAGCGATGACATCTCAGATCATTAACAAACTCCCCGTTACAAATATGCTAGAACTATCACTTGTACCACCAAATCAAAGACGTCAGTTTTACTGTATCAATTCAAGCTTGAGTCCTCATGCTCTGGAAATGCATGCAAAGTGAATTTGCTTTCACATGCGCAAACTCTTCCAAACTCTTTAGCACACACTCTTCCAGGCCTCAGCTACAACTACAGTGTTTGAGGGCGGGTCAAAGCAGTGTCATTCACAGGCAGCATAAAGCTAGGTTTATACTCGACGCGTACGCACGAACGCGAAGGTGCGCGCGGCAAAAACGACGTCATTGCGGTGTGGGCGGTCGTGCGCGTTGGGTGCGCAAGACCCCGTTTCGCTTGGCGGTGTGCACGGCTTTTTTTGTAACAGCGCACGGCTCCGAAGATAAACGACTTCAATGCCGAATCTGGCCGAGCACGAACTTCTCATCACGCCGGCACCCAGTTTGCAAGTATTAGTTGCTTACATTTAAAAAATGATTTTAATGAACATAAAGGTCCATGTTTAATAAAAATGTTCACTAAACTTAATGAAATGTTTAGTGAAATTAGAAAATATTTAAGAGATCGCTAATTTATTTCTATTGTATACACGTTCTCATTGTATATTTTGTTCTAATGTCACGACTCACGAGTAGCCTAATAATCTCAGAGTTTACTGGATTTTACACAATTCTTTTTGTAGTGTGGTATTGGTGGTGATGTACTAAAATAAACATTGTCACGTGTGGACCTTTCTTCTTCTCACCGTTGATTCTTGATGGTTAAGAGTCCATCGTTTCACAGAATAATACAACGGTGAGTGCGTCGAGTATAAACGCCTCGTCCGTTTGGGGAGGTGCGCCCGCAGTCTGCGGAGACTCGCGCTGCGGAGCCAGGCGAAAGTATAAACAAGGCTCAAGGCCATAGGCTGACATTATGCAAATGTTATGCAAAAACCTTAGTAGGTTCAAGAAGGAAGACAGACAGGAATTACAGAACTGATTCCTTCTCTTGCGAGACAATAACTCGGGGACTTTGATCTTTGAAACTGCAGACTTTTTACATTCACAAAGAGCTATACTGCACTCTACATGGAAAGTAATATCCAAAAAAGCATAATAGGGGCACTTTTAAGAGTCTCCATATCAATTTCAAAGACTTGTCATCAGTAAAAGTGATTGATCACTTCAAAGGACTTCAAATGAGGGTTTCATCAAATGATATATTCTTAATGTAGAATTAATAAAAATGTAAATACTGTATGTAACAACATTTTAACATTTTGTAATCATGTATTTCATTCTGACTCACCTGTACACACTCTTCTAAATCCATCTTTTCTAGTTCATGACAATTCTGTAAAATAAGAGGAAATGATGTGCTTGATTTCTGTTGTTAGAAGCTCCAGAGGTTCAGCACAGATGGAGGTTTGTGATTGTCAGATTGTTTACTCACCCGTGCTAGTGAGGTGAAGCCTACATCTGTAAGCTGAGAGCAGCGAGCCACCTCTAATATTCTACAGAGACAAAAATGTCAAAGGGTCGAAGTTGAAAAGAGGATACAAATTGGGTAATGGGTGATTGCATGCAAATGCATGGGTTTGATTATGTGTGTGTGTGTGTGTTACGTACCTGAGACGAGGGCAGTTTTGGCCCAAGGCATTGAGAATAGCATCTGTGATGTTTGCACAGCCAGACACACACAAAGACTGCAGCCGATGGCACCCGCGACATATGGTTATAAGACCTTCATCTGTGATCTGCTGCTCGATTCACACACAGAGATATACCTAGATGAGGAAACCATCCCATCCAGTGTATGAGAGAATGTGAATGTGTGAGTCTTACTGAACACGTCTGCAAATTGAGTGTGACCAGCTCTGGACAATGTGCTCCAATATGCTTTAATGCTTCGTCTTCCAACTATAAAGAGAGAAAACATAAAAGAGAGACAGATAATGTGCTACTGAACGATTGATCGGATTTAAAGAGACAGTACCGTACTTCCGTCATCATTTACTCACCCTCATGTTGTGTCAAACCCATATGTTTTTACATAGAATACAAAATGTGGAGATTCAGTGACAACAAATCAATGACAACAATTACCATTAAAGTCTTCTAAAGATATATGATAGCATATGGACTATGTTTATCTGTTTTTTTCTTCTTCTTTTCTCTTTGTGTCCTTTGTTCTTTTTGTCCTTATCAGGTTATTATGGCATGAAAAAGGAAGTTTCAATGTTGATAAGCATGGTTAATATAGATGTTCAAACATGAACCACATTTTCACATGTTAGTTGATGAATAATCTTTTGCTTTTTGTAAACACTGCGTCAACCAATGCCATGAGTTTGAGGCAGGACTATATTATTATTATTTTAATATTTTGAAGCTTTTATGTTTATATTTTCACTTTCATTTTAATTTTATTCATTTTGTTATGTGCTTTTGTAATTTTTATTAGTTTTTGTTGTTTAATTAATTTCTACATAGCTTTAATGTTTTATTTCAGTTTTAGTAATTTCACTACTTAAATTTTAATTAAATTTTTTTTGTTTATATATATATATTTACAGTTGATTTTAGTTTGTTTAAATAATTTTGTTTTTAACAATTTTGTTATACTTATATATATATATATATATATATATATATATATATTTGTATATAGCTTTATTTTTTATTTCCAATTTTAGTACTTCACCTTGAACTTATTTCAGTTGGTTGCCAAGGCAAAAGGTTGTGTTCGTTAACATTAGTTAACATGAACTAACAATGAACAATTATTCTACGGCATTGATTAATTTTAGTTCATGTTAATTTCAACATTTACTAATGTGTTATTAAAATCAAAAGATGCATTTGTTAACATTAGTTAATGCACTATGAATTAACAATTATATTTTTCCCAACATAAACAAAGATAAATTAATAAAAATAAATTGCTCATAATTAATTCATGTTAGCTAATGCATTAACCAATGTTAACAAAAGATACCTTATTGCACACCTTATAGTGTTACATTTAGATTTTATTTTAGCTTTAGTTCAATTCGAAATGCTACAAGTGGCTTTAAATAACCCAGAAAGGGGAAGAACAGCGAAGAGGGCTGAAGGATGATGTGAAAGTCCAGTCTCACCTGTGTGCAGCCCTTGAGGAACAAGCCTTTGAGTCCTGGACAACATCTCACAAGTGCCTGTATGCCGTCTTTGGTCACCTGATCACACCACGAGATGTTCAACTGCTCTAGCAAAGGACAGCCCTCGCTGAAATGACACACAGAGAGACATTTAGCCCTAGCGAAGCATTCTGCATAACCAGCAAGTGTGTGTGTCTGCGACCTCTGACCTAAGAGCTTTGAGGGACAGGTTCGTGATTGAGGTGCAGGAGGCAAGATCCAAGTGCTTCAGTTTGGGACAAAATTTACTCAAGCTGTTACAGGTACTGCAAAAAGAAAGACAGAAGTTCAATGGAGATCAAACAGCACTTTCTCTCTCTCTCTCTCTCACACACACACACACACACACACACCTACCTGTCAGTGATCTTGGTGCAGCCATTGAGGCTGAGCAGCTCAATATTTCTGCAGTTCTGGGCAAACGTTCTACGAGAGAAAGGAAATTTTACATGATTAAACTTTAAACAATGCTTGAATTTCCCTCCAAGTCGCAATAATGTCTTTAGTCCATATGTGATGTCCTTCAGAATGGAAAGCATTACTAAACTCATTCTTATTAAAGAGGCAATCTACTTTCTTGCCAGGTCTTAAAGTCAGCATGAAATGGCATGAAAGTTGCGATAGTCTTTTCTTCCTTATTGTGACGTATATCTGAGTGTAACGGCTTCTCATACAAGAAAACGTGGGCGGGACTTGATTTTGTCCATGGGGTTTTGATTGGATGGTTGTGGTTTACTATTGGTCGATCTGATGTGAGTGACAGGTTGTCCCGCCCTCACGCCAGTAAACGCATCATCAGAGAAGAGAAGAGATGTTGCTGAAAGAGGGAGGGGAAGTTATTTTGATAAAAGATTACAAGGGTACATATATAAAATAAAAAAAGAATGATGTGAACGAATAAATCATTTCTAATAAAAACTGCAATATTCCATCAAAAAAATAAAAAATTTAAATTTAGATTTCATGGTGACTTTTAGGCTTATTCACACAAAGGGCAAAATGACAAAGTGAACCGAAATGGTTTTTGCTCTAAAACTATTAACAAAAGGTTTGCATGCATGAAACATCACACACACTTAAATGCAAACATCCTGTAAGCCATTTTAGCAGTTTTTTATTAAAATGATTGACAGGCAAAAGTGTTTCTGATCGGATTTTTAGAGTTGACACAGGCACTGTTTAAACCGGGTATTAAGATGCGTTTTGGTCAGCAGCTTTCGTTTGTGCTCTGATAGCCACAAGACCACATTGAACGCTGTGAGTGCGTGTTAGAAATCAGGAATGGTGAAGAACATTGTGCTTGGCACGTTTGTCGTCTTCAAACCAAACTTGGGTCTCAAGCCGGAAAAAGTTAAATCCCGTCTGGCTAGTGTGCTTCCCGTTATGTTTAAGCATTAGGTCAGTAGGCGGAGAGTAGACGGGGTTTTTTTGTGGCTGTTCAAACACATTAGACCACATGAGCGTTAACTCAATAAAATCAATCCGGTCGAATGCGCTTTCGACTACCTCTGGAAGTGGAAAGTGGACCAGCTCAAAATATTTTGAACCCGTTTACACCTGTATTTAGCGTCGTCCACCTGTGATCTGATCGACCAAAACGCATCTTGATACCAGGTGTAAACAGAGCCACAAAGACTCTGATTCTTTGCAGAGAATCTCACAACGCCTATTCTAATTCAATGAGATCTGTTAGGTAGTAGGGACATTTCATCATTCGCACCAACTCAACAATTTCCCTGAAATTGCATGAACTGATAAAATGTATACACTACCATTTAAAAGTTTGGGGTCTGAATGATTATACAATGTTTTTGAAAGAAGTTTCCGTAACACTTTACAATAAGGTTCATTAGTTAACATTAGTTAATGTATTAAAGGGATAGTTCACCCAAAAAGGAAAATTAGCCCATGATTTACTCACCCTCAAGTCATCCTAGGTGTAATATGACATTCTTCTTTCAGACGAATACAATCAAGAGTTATATAAAAAATGTCCTGGCTCTTCCGAGCTTTATAATGGCAGTGAATTGCTGTTTCTGTTTTGAAGTCCATCAAAGTGAATCCATCCATGATAAAAGTGCTCCACACTGCTCCGGGGGGTTAATAAAAACCTTCTGAAGCCAAGCGATGAGTTTGTGTAGGAAAAATATCCATATTTAAAACTTTATAAATTAAATAACTAGCTTCTAGCCGAACGAACATACGGATTCCACTTCTAAGTCTAAAGCGCAACTTATGCGAGTAATGCGACGTACTGCTGATATTTATGCTACGCCATGACGCACTACGCTACTTTCGACGTCACAAGTTGCGTAAGTAGACTGTGTATGGCCGTTTGGCCGGAAGCTAGAATTTTACTTTGTAACGTGATAAATATGGATATTTTTCTTACACAAACGCGTGGCTTCACTTCAGAAGGCCTTTATTAACCCCCCGGAGCAGTGTGGAGCACTTTTATCATGGATGGATGCACTTTGATGGACTTCAAAACATAAACAGCCATTCACTGCCATTATAAAGATTGGAAGAGCCAGACATTTTTTTTATTATAACTCCAATTGTATTCGTTTGAAAGGAGAATGTCATATACGCCTAGGATGGCTTGAGGGTGAGTAAATCCTGGGCTGATTTTCATTTTTGGGTGAACTATCCCTTTAACTAAAATGAACTAACAATGAGCAATACATTTGTTACTGTATTGGTTAATCTTTGTTAATGTTAGTTAATAAAAAGACAGCTGTTCATTGTTTGTTCATGTTAGTTCACAGTGTTCACCTAATGTTAAAAAATAGTAAAAGTTTAAATTAATTTTGACTAAGATTAATAAATGCTGTAGAAGTATTGTTCATTCTTAGTTCGTGTTAACTAAGGTAGTTAACTAATGTTAACTAATGAACCTTATTGTAAAGTGTTACCGAAGTTTCTTATGCTCACTAAGGCTGCAATAAGAGCTGCACGATTCTGGAGAAATTGAGAATTCACGATATTATTCCACGATTCTAAATAAGCAACTAAACAAAATAACATGCAATTTACTAGAGGTCTGACAAAATGTTAATTGCTGCAGTGCATTTAAAATATATATAATTAACTTTGAAGTTGGTTTGAATGAATGATTCCAAGACTCAATCATAAAGACTTCACTTGTTTCATTACTGGATGAATCAGCGCTTTTGAATGAATCTCTTGAATAAACGATTCAATGACAAATACGTTTTGAGTCACCTGTCGCCATCTACCGGTGTAATGGTGTAATTAATACAATCTTTACTTGAAGCGTCAAGTTACTTTTTTAAAAGGTGATTTACTCTATTTTGATTGCTACCGCAGACATCAGTGTTTATATACGAACTATAGACTTTTATTACAGCACTTCTGAGATCATCTGAATTATTCTAAGACAGAAATAATGATTCTGTGTGGTTGAAAAGACTGTTTGTGAAGCTGTTTCACACCTATACGTAACAACTGCTCTCTCTGGCTCAGCGGCAGCACCAGAACAGCATATATTTGAAATAGAAATATTTTGTAACAAATGTAAATGTAAAAGAACACTTTCAAATGGCTCTTTAAGAATGAATATTCATCTTTTTGCTGTGAAAATGTGCTCATTAAGCATTCATCTGCTACCTCTTTCTTACCTGAGCGCACTATCTCCGACTCCGAGACATCCTCTAAGACTCAACTTCCTTAGGAAGCCTCCACACCGCTTTGAGATGTTCTCCACCACACGACCCTATACATGAAGAGATTTTTAGGATCTGTTAGCCACCTTCATATTAAATAACATCTGAAATTGCTTGTATTTTAATAGCTAAAAGAAAATGTTGACTTCATCTGTTAAAAAAAAAAAATTAGTCTGTCTGTCTACTGACCTCAATGTCTCTCTGGAAGTCAAAGAGGTCAATGCGCTGCCAGTTACTGCCATCCAGGGCTAACAGGTTCCATGACTGAGACAAAGAGAGCCAGTGAGAAACAGAAAGTCAATAATCATAGCAAGCAATCAACATACAGTATAATTCACAAAATACTGTTTTTGGAGGGCTCATGAAATGATCAAATGTCAAAATAGACACTTAATGTGCCACAAAACACCAGTCTAATCTATAAAGTCCCTAGACTAAATCACACTTACTCGTGAGACTTGTGCGCAGCGGCAAAGTGTGACTACATCTAGAAAGGAGAAGATTCTGTGGGGAAAAAAGAGAAGAGAACATCAAAACCATTAGCAAACATCATTAACAAATAGTTAGGATAGAGCGTGTCATTAAAGTCAGTCATTATTTATATGCTATAAAGACAGCAAAGATAAGGAAACATGATGGAGATGGAGATGATTAATACTATTAACAAAAAGAGATGATTTGATAAGTAAATGAAGCAGGAAGAAAGAGAAGTATTGAATGGGTTTCACACCAACCGTAACAGCAGTTCCTTCGGCAGCTTCTTGTTAATAACAGCCTCGTCGTTATTGGAGAACATCTGAGGAGAGAGAAAGACATTCATTTATGAAACTGTCAAACACTTTTAACAATAAAAAAGACGACAATACTTTAGTTCGAACCACAGAACGACAGAACAATAGTGGTTGATTTCGAGTTTTGTTGAAAAGTGTCTTTCATATTCTAATGCAGAGGGCTTTGGTTTTATGACAAAGTTCTTTAAGGCATTACACAAGCTTCAAATTAAGTTTACATTTTAAGTTCATACAAAGATATGCAATAACAGAGAATTAAATATTATGAATGCATCAAACTATTTTACAGAAATAACTTTCATGTTACCCAAATGCTATTTACGGTGTTAAGAATTACTCCTAAACCATGCCTAAGTGCCAGTGTTGTTTTAGAATTATTTATATACTATTATGTTATTTATTCATATTTTTATTTTGTTTATATCTTCATATTTTCAGGTCATTTTGTTTTTAACAATTTTGTTATGTGCTTCTGACATTTGTATTAGTTTTTTTTTTTTGGTTTGTTTTTTTGGTAACACTTTACAATAAGATTCCATTTGTTACCATTAATTTGTTCATTAGTTGATATGAATCCTATTGATATGATCCTAACAATAAAAAACTTCTACAGCATTTATGAATCTTAATTTCAACATTTACTAATACATTATTAAAATCAAAAGTTGTATCTGTCAACATGGCCCTGAGCTAGCATGAACTAACGATGAACATTTGTATTTTTATTAACTAATATTAACGTATTGCTCATTGTTAATGAATGATTGTAAAAGCATTAACTAATATTAATAACTAATGAGACCTTATTGTCAAGAGTTACCAATATTAATTCATATTAGTAACACTTTACAATAAGGTCTCATTTGTTAACATAAGTCAACTAACATGAACAATGTGCAATACATTTATTACTGTATTTATTCATCTTTGTTAATGTTACTTAATAAAAATAGTTGTTCATTGTTCATGTTAGTTCACAGTGCATTCACTTAAGTTAACAAATGCAACTTTTGATTTTAATGCATTTGTAAATGTTGAATTTAATATTTACTAAATGCTGTAGAAGTATTGTTCATTCTTAATTCTTGTTAACTAGAGTAGTTAACTAATAAAACCTTATTGTAAGGTGTTACCAATTATATTAAACAATGTATGCATGTATATGTACGTTTTTTTATTAACGTTAACAAAAATGAATAAATAATAATTCATATATTTCAGTTTTAGCAACTGTAGTACTTCACTTACACTGCAAGGCAACATTTCTAATTTTCATCAATTTCAATTACTGAAAATGACTTTTAATAGTTTTAGTCATGAGATGACAAAAATCCGTCAGACTCCGGCCTCAAAAAGGACTTTATTTGACCATATATTTCCCCTTAAAGTTGCCTTATAAGGTTAGTCGAGGTTTCTTGCACTCTCTCTCTCTCTCTGACCTTTAGAATTGTAACGATCTCTTGCAAAGTTTGTTTGTGCTTCCTCAATCCCACACAAAGCCTTCACACATTCTCTTTTCTAGCTCATGGTAACACTAACAGCAGGAGGAATATCTAAGACCAGTCCCGGTTTATCTAGACGTAATATTTTCACCACACTCCCAAGAAAAGTCTGTAAAAACAGGACCTGAAGTACCGTGTTAATAGGAATTGCCCGTATTGATTTTCACTGGGGGTTTCACCCATATTTTACGCATTGCATTGTGTTAGGGTTAAAGGAAATGTCCATAAACTCAATTATTCTGAAAAAAAGAAATGTAATCCCAAATTCTACAGTTGAAATTGAGTCGTATAAGGGTTGACTGTGTGCCGAACATACTAGAAATGAACACCAGAGGTCGTAACTTGGTTTCATCCAACCACAAAACCTTTTTTCCAAATGGTAACAAGAGAAACAGATTGTCTTTCTGAATAATTCAGTCCAGACCGGATGTTCCTTTTTTCTTTTCTTTTTTTTTTGAGAAGTGACAACCTCACATCCTTGGAGCGCACATAAATTGTTCTGTGTGCACTGGAAATTCTTTTGTAAAAACATGCCTATTTGTATCCCTGTCTTGATCTGAACAAGAATTTGATCCCAGCAGTCTGGGATCAAATTGATTCACTAATCAACAATGAAACCTGCCAGGAAAACCACTGTCCAATCCCATAAGAATCATCTCTAATAATCAAAAATTGAAGTTTTCGTTCACCCAAAATCATTCAAATGAAATGTTTTTCAATACAATGAAAAAGAATGAGTACTGCAACATAAAAGTATAACTTGTTATCACTCATATTTCAACTTTTCTGAAGCCAATTGATAACATTTCAGTTGTTATTCTCTACACACACTCTGAAATCTCACATTCAAACCTGGCAACTCAAGACACACTGAAGTCTTAATAATATGAGAACAGGAAAGTCCACACTAGTGCAGATAACAACACGAGCGATATCATATGAATCACTCTCAGAGCTGTTTTTCCAGCTGAAGAACAATAAAAACATGCACAGCCAATCAGAGTCCATGTGACATTAAAGAGATCAAGCGTTTAAAGTGACAGATGACGACAACTGCGCGTGCTTATAATAAACAGAATGTTAACACCAATACAGTGATCTTTACAACTCTCGTTCTTGGTGTGAACGTGACTTTTTGAGCTTCACGACCCCAAAACCTGTTTCCTTTCATTATAAAGGAGGGAAAAAAAAAAAAAATCACTTGGACATTCTGCTAAACATCTCCTATTGTGTTGCACAGAAGAAATCAAGCCATATAGGTTTAGAACGACATGAGGGCGAGTGAATGATGCCAGAACTATGCCTTTAAAGCACCGACTCAGTATATGTTAGACAGCTTACAGGTATTCTTTATCACAAACTCTCAGTTGTGTTGTTCCTCTTTCTTTTCACCCATCCATTCTCTTCCCATTTGTTTATTTGTTTAAGGATGAGCCATGTGACGTGCAGACTGTTACAAACCAGGAATGATTGATCCCTTGTTTCCAGCTCATCAGAAACACTCTATATCGCCGGGTGACTTTTCTCATGACCAGCTCCCTTTTATATGTCAATGTCTCCTGCAATTGTTTTTACATGGATGGATCTCTCAAAGACGTGTGTGGGTAATACTTTGATAACAAATAAAAATTAAATGTATTAATTCTTTAGGCCCGGTTTCACAGACAGGGCTTAGACTAAGCCAGGATTAGACCATAGATCAATTAGGACATTTAAGTAATTTTTATAAACATGCTTAGAAAAAAACATTACCGATGTGCATCTTAAAACTAAAAAGGCACTGATATATTTTTAAGATCAGTCAGTGCGAGTTTATTTCAGTGGAAACAGCTCAGACTTACATTTTAGTCTAGGACTAGTCTTAAGCCCTGTCTGTAAAACCAGGGGTTAGTGTATTATATATTTAGTTTATTATTTTACTGAGAATATAGTATGTTTTCTCCTTATACTCATAATTTAATGAGAATAATAATCATTAAGTATATACAAATTACAAATAAAAGGTTTAGAGCATATATTTCATCCCATAACTAAAAATTAAATTAAATTAAAATTTGTACTTTATATATAATAATAAACTTTATTTTTATAGCCATTTATATATTTTTGCTTTTATATATATATAGAATATTTATATTTATATATATATATATATATATATATAGGGATTTACTATATTTACTATATATATATATATATATATATATATATATATATATATATATATATATATATATATATATATATACATACATACATGATTATACTACAGCATAATCAGTTATTAATATTTCATTGGACCTCTCTTATTTTTTGCATGTCTTTATCATTTCTTTGTATGACAGTCTGGACAAAAATTATGTCACACAAGTTTCATTGCATTATCACAAATTAATCAATTGACTCAAGCACAACTACACAATATGCTATTTTCGACATATTCGATTTAGATAAATGAGGGAATATATTCATTCTTTTGTTACAGTAGGTGGTGTTGTTAATAAGAGTTGGCAAAGCAGCTACTCCTTTTATTTTGTTTCCATGTTTTCTGAATATCTTTGCAGTAAAAACTAGAGTAAACTAACAGCTCAGCTACTCCATGACACTTCTTGTTATCTCATCTGTCATATTAGGTAGCTTCTCATGAAAAAAAAAAAAAAAAAAAAAGTGACTTCCTGGTTTACATGAAATGCAACACAGTTTCTTGCTCTCTGATTCGCTGGCTATACATTCTGTTGACACATAAACAACCCCATTTAAACAGTAACATTTAGGTCAACACTGACTGAGTAGCCAGGTTACCACTGGTACAATAATGAAAATGTAATATGGCTGTGCTCCTTTTACCATTACAATAGCCAAATGCAACTAAATAAGTGTATGTAAAGGCAAAATCAGTCCACCAGCTGATGCTATATCCATGTTTTCTGACAATATCGCAACAATCAAGGAGCCAAGCATAATATGAGCTGTCAGTTATTTGTAAAGATCACTCTCATGCTGCTGTCTCCAAAACAATGTCCAGATAATCACTCTGATCCTAAAAAAAGAAACAGGCTTAAGCTGGCCACAATGCATCGCTGCTTAAAGACTGATTACATTCATGCCTTTGCAATATACTGAGATTAGGCCTAGTACCTTTACAAGCATGTACTATAGTTATCACAGTTTCCACTTAAATGGCACGGTTGCTGTTGCAATGTCTCATAATGAAGTATTATGGGTCTTTTAAAACATTATAAAAAGCTTACAGAATGCATGACATTTTAGTTATTTGAAGTATTGCATCACATGTGTTCACATTACTTTTGCTATAGAGGACAATAGTAAATGTTACAGAGATGCATTGCCACTTTCATTATGTTATCATAAATAAATAATTGAAATGGCATACAAAAGTTGATTTGGGCGTAATGTAACACCCTGGCTGGTTAATGTGGCTTTGAAGGTTGTTCACTGTTTATAGATAGTTAAATAATTGTGGTTAAAATGGATACCATCGTACATTTTCTGTAGTCTTATTAGGGAAGAGCAACATTGTTGTGTTATTTAACAAATTAACCTTTAGTAACTTGGCTACAATGTTTCACTTTGACATTGTCTGACTGCCCAGAGTGCATGTGTGTGTGTGTTATCTTTAAAAGCAACTATAGACATAAACCCCCGATAAAAGCATCAATACCATGTGTCTCAACGTTGCGGCTGTGTTTCAAAACCTAGTGAGCTCCCTATCTAGACAGCATCAGATGCGCCCAAAACTGCTGCACGCGCCTGTGAAGTCCCGACAATGCAGTCTAGGTAGTCAACTCACTAAGTTTTGAGACACCCGATGTAAACACAGTTATAACTTGTTTAAACACGGCTGATCTTGAGCCTTCAAGGGGAACAACAAACTAAATGTTTGCGTAACCCGGCCCAACTGCTTTCTGTGGTGATGAGTTGTGATACGCGATGTGTTTTATCGCGTAAAGGCCCGTGTATATATCCAGCTTTTGTTTTGGCCGGCTGTTTTCCCCCACTCCAGCCTGCGGTGGGCCTACCAGCATTATCCGTCTCCTATAATCTCAGCTAACCAGTTTAATTCATAAAAACCATCGAAGCGTACATCGCAACCTACTGTTGCTTCGCGTAAATAAGCGAGAAATTTTAAAGCACCATTTGAGCCACACTAAGCTTTAATCAATGGTTGTGTTTATACAATTCGACACAAAGTAGGCTAGATTTCACAAGAGAAACAAATATATAGCTACTTAAAAGGGATATAATGATGTATTTGATGCTGCCTTTGGTCAACATACATTAATGAATGTGTTTTGACTGTCAAGCGATTAGAAGAGCTGAACTCGTATGATTGCGGAAGCTCGGCCTCTTCTACCGCAATAACACGAATAATCCTGTATTATTTCAGGCGTTTAGTAGTAAAAACGAAAGAATATTTACATCGACATGTCAATCTGGAAATAAACAGTGACTACTCGCCTCAAAGCGACTCCGAGAGACGCCGTTCACCTCCTTACCCATCCCGAACACTATAAAGTCGGTAAACCGGAGAGGAAAAGCGCGTCCGGTTATTAAAAGGACGCAGATGTGTCGGTGCCGCTGGGTTCCGTCGAGCTCATGCCGTAATTCACTTCATTTCTTCGCGTTTGTATATGGCGAAGATGCAGAAGAGCCCCAGTGGTTGAAGTATGAACAAATCAAGCTTATCTCCTGGTGTGTTGCGGATCACCCCCTCCCCTTTACCATGACAGTTTCCCCATCTGAAAACTACTATTAACTTATTGTACATAAATATTGCAGTGGTAACTGTCCATAAGAATCTGCCAGTCTGCTTTCATATTTAATACTTTAAAGATATGTGTAATGATGTGGTAACCGTAGTAAAAGTAATAGTCCCTAGGTAATTGTCTGTGGACAATGATCATGGTATTTAAGGTCGAATATAACTACTTTATGATATAATATCACCCGTTTTTTAGTTGTCATATTACCAAACTGGTAATATTATCTATTTTATATCAAATATATGAGCTACATTTTAGATTAATTCAGTGTATTATAGTTCTTCTCAGAAAGTTAGTTTCTTTGGCGTTCTGAGGAAATTCAAATATTTGTGCGGATCAATATGTGCAAACTACTTGGAAAAAGTGCAATAGTTTATCGTAATGTTGTATGCAAAGTGTACAGACTGTGAATCATTTGTTTTCATGTTATTGTTATGCTCGTTTCCGGGTTTGGTGCGTCAGCTCCTCTTTCAGCGGTCTTAGCCAATAAAAACACAAAGATGGCCTTCGTCATTTGACGTAATCGTGGTGGTAACACGAGGCAGCGTTTTCCCAAACAAATGAAACCGAATGGTTGAGCACCGCGGTTTACATCTAAAAATATACATTTATTATGAATTATATTATATTCATAATTATCTTTCCCTACTCTTTACAATTTAGTTATTTTGCAGACCTGTAGACAACTATATATGCATGAATAGAACTTTTCCTGCCAAAACAAAACAATAGAAACCCTTGTAGAATTTGTAATGGTTTTTTAATGATTATAATGTAATTGTATTGGTTTTAATGGGAACTGTAACGGTCCCTGTGGGTCTCTACCTGTGATTTGTTGCCTTCTATTGGTGGCATGTTAAAACAATTAAATACTAATGGAATATTGCCCAAAACACATTACAGGAGGCCAATCATATAAAGGCCAATCAAAAATATCCCCAAACAAGCCGAGTGACCCTGTACAAGTATCAGAACTCACAAACTCAACAAATGCCATTCCCAAACCTAAAATACATATTTTACAGTCACTCTTATGCGTTATACACAATTTCATCTTGAAAATCACTAGTATTAATAATAAACAGTGTTCTGGGAGCTCCAATGCTTTCTCACAAAATTTATAATGTAGCACAATTGTATCATTGATTGAATGTATAATATTTCAATACATGCATTTCAGTGAATTACAATTACAACAAACATTTAAACCACTGGGGGGGAAATCAACATGCAGCAATAGTTTACAGACAGCCCAATTCTGCAGGAAAGCTGCAAACTTGGCAACACTGCTACTGAAACCATTAGGTGATGGTTTTAATGATTAACGCTTTGATGGCTCGTAATTTTTGTAATGGTATTTTTAGCGGAAACCATTAGAACGTCTGTGATGGTTTCTATTGTTTTATTCAGAAGGGTGGTAAAATGAAATGCTCCATTAAACTGAAATCTTGCCCATCTCCTACATTTTATTTCAGACACAAACATCCCCCCCACCCCCCACTCCTAATGTACTAACCATCCTAAAGTCACTAATCTTTGATATGTTTAATCACAAATCAACGAGAAATGCTGCCAATACAGACTTTAAGGTACTACATGTTTTTAGAGAGAGTTATTGCACCCGTGTTCTAGGAATGAACAATCATAAAGTGTTTTCATGCCATCATTTACAAAACTAAGAAAATTATCATTAAGGAAAGCCCCTTATTAATAAAAACTCTTTGACACACACACACACACACACACACACACACACACACACACACACATGCTGTACAAGTATATTTAATCTCCTAACCCAAAACCCATCACAGAAATCTTTCAACATTTTTTAAAAAACATCATTGATTTATAAGCTGTTTTCGTCATGGGGACGTGCAAAAAATGTCCCCACAAGAACAGGGATAGAACAAATATATTTTGGATATTGCCATCTTTGTGGGGACATTTTGTAGCCTACCCACATTGAAGAGTTTACCACACACACTTCCTTACAAATAATATGTGCAGGTATATGTAGGCTAATATGTATGTAAAATAGGCAATGTATTTGTAATAGCAATGTATGAAGTGATCATTATCACATCAGATTTTGCTTTATAAATGTAACAGCCTTTAAAAGAATTGTAAGCACTGTTGGAGACGTGGACTCGCACTCTGACGTCATCTTTGCGCGACGTTGACATGTGAAATCAACGAGCTTTTTGGAAAATATACGGATAACTACAACAAATTGATCAACTGTTATTCAACTACAAAACGGAAACTGCGAACTCGGCAAACATTCGCCGTTTATGAATGCTTACGAAGGTGAAATTATACTGCCCTTAATTTATTTATTACACAAGGCTAATATAACCATATTTGTTGCAAAATTACATTTATTTAACAGAATATTATTTAAATAACGCAGTTCTTTATATGATCGGGCGATTGTTGTGATATTATAAAAATGTTACACCTAAAAAAAAAAAAATCATATTCATAATGTGGAGTGGTATAATTGGCATAAACATTAAAAGGCCTCTTGCTTTGGTTGATTCGGGAATTGTTTGGAAATTATGTTTAATCTGCTTGTTTACGAAGGGAGAGTCTGTAACTTTACACGTGCTACAATGACATAATAGTGTCGGTATTGTTATTTTGTCTTATATTATTATTATTATTAAACGTATTAAATCAATTTATTATTGCATAATACATTTATATATAACACACATTTAAAAACCTAAGGAATCAAAAGGTGAGCAAAGTCCAGCTCAAGTGAAGCGCGATTGAAGGCGGGGTACAGTTGCCTCTTTTCATTGGCTGTCGCCCAGTTACCATGAAGATTGACAGCGATCTTGTTCTACAGAAGCAGGTTAACAGGCGATTTTATAGGTGAATAAACTTCCTGCTTAGCTTTCACTATTTACCTACGGAATAATCTATTTATGCGAAAGTGCGTTATATATATAATACATTCTATTCTAAATGGTGTTGCCTTTGGTATTTCCTTTTCCGTGGGATGGGCTTAAACCGCGCATGCGCAGAAGAGGCTGCGCATAATTTTTGGCTGTAATGGATGAAGTGAATTCTCTCTGAATTAAGGGCCGTGGAGGGTTTTATATCCACGAACATCGCCCAATTTCTAGGTCTGGTCTCTTTCCAGAGCCGCTTAAGTGAACTGGAATCAATTTTAACACATAAATATGTGATAATTTGCGATGAATATGAAACTACAGAGAGTTTACACTGAACATTAAAGCGAATATGTGAACAAGAAGCAAGCGGGTCAAGTTTTATTTTCAGTTATGTGGGACAATATCCCTACAGAGCGAGCTTTACTGCTTCAAAGCTCAGAAACCGTGTGCAAGGAGAGCTAAACATCTGTTTAGGCTTTGATATCGAACAAGGATAAACAATCTAAAACAAGGACATCCTGTATTTTTCTTCTTTCTTTTTGTCTTTTCGAGGGACGCTAGCTTAGCTAAAGCTAGCCGAGAGGCGCGAGCGCAATGCGCTGCTTGAGGCGCCCTGGAAACAAACAACCAGTGATGCCATCGTGAAAGACATATCGTTTAAAAATCTGTTTTTGTTGTTGAATTTGTACTCTCGGATTGGATATATTTGGACGCGATTCAAAGACGCCACGGGACCGGGGATAAGTTGTGGATACCCTATGCGCATTAAATCGCGTGCGCATCTTTGTTTTGCTTCGATCCGACTCTTTCGTCTGGCAAGATTTCACACTTTTACCCAATACTGAGCGATTTCTGCTGTTCATGTGCTGTCTTGACCACATAGGTCCGCGTCTCCGGAGGACAGAGGTATGCCTGGATCAGACCGCCTGCATGGGACCAAGAGGAAGGCTGAATCGCTGTATCATCAGCAGCAGCTGCAGGCGGCCGCCGAGGACGGTCAGCCTTTGCACGCGGGCCCAGGTCGGCATCCCACCAAAACGACGAGCTCGTCCACTTCTTCCAAGCACAAACGAAACAAGTCCAAACACGAGGCCGAAACCGGCTCCGTGTGCGCTGCCGCCGCGCCGCCAGCAGTGGGCGCCATCAAGCCTCTGGTGGAGTACGACGACATCAGCTCCGACTCGGACACGTTCCTGGACTCCCCCGCCACCGGGAAACCGGCGAGGAGCGGAGACGCCGAACACCTAGAGCTGTCGGACTACGGCGAGGCGGGGGTTGCCAAAGAGAACAGGGCTCATAAACACAAGCGCTCCCGCAAGAAGTCCAAAGACCCGAATCGGGTCAGGGAGTCTGCAGAAAGGGCTGAAAGCGGAAAGAAAAGCAGCAAGGACCGGGAGCGAGCGAGCAAAGAGAGCCGGAAAAAGGCCAAGGAGAAGTCCAGCCCAGCCGCGTGCCTTGCGTCTACATCCAGACGCCCCGGTGAGTCCGGTGGGAAGAAGGCCGCTGACTCTCTCTCATCAGGTGCGGTGCAGTCCGCGGTCAGTCTCGGGAGCAGCGCCTCCTCCGCGTCCTCCTCCATCAGCAAGGAAAGCGTCCGATCAGCAAAGTCGCGTAAAGACAAGCGGAGGAGCGAGGAGTATGAGGAGGACCGCAGTCATCGGAAAGCCGCCAAGAGCCACAAGTCGAGCCCTAAAGGAAAGGGCCAGTCCAGGAGAAGTGGAGCGGACAGTCCTTCCACTGCGGAACACGAGAACAGCTATTCCTCCAGGCGCAGGGCTGCGAGCCCGAGCCCGTACAGGGAGCCGCCCAGGCGGAGCAGGCAGAGGTCTGAGAGCCCCTATGGAAGGAGGAGGTCTTCAAGCGCCGAGAAGGATGGAAGTCCGTATGTGAGCAGAAAACACTCACCTGGAAGTCCCTACGGCAACCGACGCTCATCCAGCACCAGTCCAGTGTCCAGGTGAGTAAAACACTCTTCAGTTCACACATCTGACATGTGCATCATATACACAGTGTGTCCAGACGTTTTTGGACACACGTACGTTATTGCATTGGAAATGTCAAAATCAGTGAGGTTTATTTTAAAGAAAGGATGCATCTGACCAGATGTAATGCATGTCATTGCAAAAGCTACAAAAGCAAATGTGACCTTCAGTTATTATAATACTATTATTCACATCATACTGTTAAACTAACAGGTTGACAGGTAAGTTAGTTGAAATTCATTAGGCTGTATACATTGTGCTGAAAGATTGCCACAATTTTATTTGTTTTTTTGTTTGTTTATCTTTAAGGAAATGTATTTTGCTTGTGTAAAAACCTCCCCGCCTGATTATTAGCATACTAAGTATGCATAAATACCTTAAAGAGATAGTTAACCCTTAACTAAAATTCTGTCATTTTCTCACCCTCATGTTGTTCCAAACCTGTATGAGTTTCTTCTGTTGAACACATAAGAACTGAAGATATTTTGAAGAATGATGGTAACCAGATGGTTGACAGCCATTGACCAACTACTATATGGATGTCAATGGCCGCCATCAACCGTCTGGTTACCAACATTCTTCAAAACATCATCTTTTGTGTTCAACAGAAGAAATAAACTCATAGATGTTTGGAACAATATGAGGGTGAGAAATTAGAAAATTTCCATTTTTTAGGTGAACTATCAATGTTCAATTTATTTATAAAGCAGTAAAGCACATTTAGTTGACCAAAGTGCTGTGCAAAGTTACGTAGACCCGATCACATTAGAACGCATCATTAAAAAGGACACAGTCACAAAACATCCCTTTAAACTGCAATATTGATAAGTTATCAGCACATTTCACTTAGATATTCAGTGCTAATTATTTAAAAAAAAATTAAAGCACGTCTTCATATGAAAACTCTTATGCATTGTTCTGTCAGCTTTACAGTGTTTAAAGTTGCATAGTTTAGTGAGTATGAAAAATGCTGTTGCTCATTACTCCGAGATCTCACTCTAACATGCCTTAATTCCTGTATTGCAGGTCTATATTTAGCTGGGGTTTCCCTTGCAGGCTTTAATTTACTTATCACCACCATTATCTATGAAGCACAGAACTGCACCTACTCTGTCAGGTTCTGTGCATTGTGGAAAATGTGTAAATAAAGCCCCTTTCACACAGCGCGTTGATCCCGGGAAATTGCCGTAAAATTACTAGAGTGCCTTCTGTGTGAACGCAAACACATCCCGGGATTGATGCCGGGATGGGGACCTAGTAACATTGCCGGGATGAGTCCCGGGGCTTAAGAGAAAAGGTGTTTTTGATGTACATTTGATTGCTCACATATGAACAGCTCTAGCTCGTTTAGATACTCAGATGGTTCTAATTGGTTTTTCTGTTACAGAATTAAAATGTTCACAGTTTGCCATAAGATTTAGAGTTAGGTTACTGTAATTCTGCAGTTTTTATAATGGCAGCTTATTGCCAGCTGCTCCTTCAAGTGACCAGCGCTTTACCTGCTGTTAAATGGTGAGCTTACAAAGCATATTTTTGTAGCGACACATCAATAGCACCACAAAAAACACCAAAAGTGACCGCATACTTCATTAACTAAAAGCCTATGTATCTATAGTAGTCAACATTTGAAGTGGAACAAAAAAAGTTCATCAAAGTTGTTCGAAGACATCAAAAAACTTTGAAAGGTTTTGATCAAATGTTGACTACGGTATTATCGGCTATTATAAAAGTCAGTATGAAATGAAAATCCACCCTATTTATTTTCTAAATGCGTGCTACAGATATTGTGAACAATTTATAATAATAATAATAAATGACCTGTAATTTTTAACAAGATGTCATTACTCAATCTCCCAGTGAAACAACTAACTTCTCTCTGCTGATGTATTCAGGATTTGTCTTATCATTGAGTCTGCTAAAACCCCTCGTGCTGAAAGCTCATGTTCATCTGCCTGCACTTGAGTACAGCGCCTATAGAGCTGGTAAGTCCCGCCCCCTTCCGCTAACCCCACTGGACCTCTAGGTTGAAAAATCGTCAATGCAAGTGAATGGGAGAAAATAATTATTTTCTGGTCCCGTTTGAATTGTGCCATGAATGTGAACATATGTTGTCTGTGAATTTTTTATATAATCTTTCGTGTGAAGAATGCTACAATTTAGCGGGTAGAAGTTTGATACGGTTAGACTTTGTGTGAGAGCACTTTGTGGACTACAACTCTTCGCTGCTTTCGACGCGTTTGAAACGTCACCACCATTCGCACACGGACACTAGCTCACGGATCCCGCTAAACATGACTGTGTCTTTGGTGCACTTCACCGCCTTCTTTCAGGGAGAGGACAAAATCGTTGAGGTTGGCGAAAACCACGGGTAAGTCAACTTTATGGGGTGACGTCACATAGGCGACATGTAGTCTTTCTCGTTATGTCTTTTCCACAACTGCTAGCCGAAGAATCATACCATATACTGTCAAACTCGTAACATGAAAAATAATATAAAAAATTCACAGACAACATATGTTCACATTCATGGCACAATTCAAACGGGACCAGAAAATAATTATTTTCTCCCATTCACTTGCATTGACGATTTTTCAACCTAGAGGTCCAGCGGGGTTTTACGGAAGGGGCGGGACTTACCAGCTCTATATCTCAAAATCCAATCCACAAAACCATGCATAGATCCAATTCGCCAAGTTTTTTCCCAGTAATCCATTACTGGGTTGCAACAAAACTGAAAATTCAGAATGCACTTGGCTGAAAACTGAAACCAAAAATAAATAATCAATTAATTATTCAAACTTATTTAAATATTTTAATTATTTAATGATCATCACTCAGAGAGCTAAAACTGACTTGTACACATGTAAACTGCTCATTAGGAAGTTTTATATGAACTTGTTAACAAAGTTTCTACTACAGTTAAACATTTAAATGACAATAAACTGTTAATAACTTGTTTTCATGAAAAATGTATTTAAATGTACATTAAATAATGAAGACATCACTAACAGGTTAATTAAAAATATAATGAATATGTAATACAGTGCATATATTTAGTAAAATGCCCTTCTAGAGTTATTTTTTTCTCGTTAACTAATGATTTTATGGACATTGAATAGCTTTCTTGAGGTAAATGCAGCGTTAAGTGAAATTGTGTAGCCGACGAGTTGTTTTTTTAAACACTGATTGAGCGATTACGTGAGATAGGATCAGGGCTTGACATTAACTTTTTTGCTCACTAGCCAATGTGGCTAGTGGTTTTCCAAAGTTACTAGCCACACAGCATTTTTACTAGCCACATTTTTGTTTTTGTGAAATTACCTGATAAAAGTTGACTATGGCGTGCTAAAATTTACTTGAACTAGATTTACAACCCTTTTAAATGTAAAACCACTGTACTCACCCAAATCAAGACTACATAAATATATAACAATACAGGTCATTATCATTAGCTCTGATAAGGTTGTGTGTAAAGCTCCTTTTTAAAAATAAAACCATGTATTATGTAGGCTATTAAATGTCGCCACATAGCTCCACACCGGCATATGACTTAACTCCAGCAGGGCATGCAGCTAACTGTCTCTTCATTTCTGTGTTGTCGGTCACAAAGTTGTCAAAATTGCTCAAAAATTACGTTCAAATATTCCCTCTAAAAAAAAACACAGCCTATATTCGAACTATTCGAACATCTGGTTGCGCATTTTGTCAATGACGCGCATTACGTCAATAACAGGAGAAATGAATACAAAGAGACATAACTACTTGTATAGATAGTTTATTTAAGTTTAAACATATTTGACAACGTATTACCTACACAAAAACAAGTAAATCAACTATGGCCAAGACCGCAGACCTCTCTCTCTCTCTCTCTCTCTCTCTCTCTCTCTCTCTCTCTCTCTCTCTCTCTCTCTCTCTCTCTCTCTCTCTCTCTCTCTCTCTCTCTCTCTCTCTCTCTCTCTCTCTCTCTCTCTCTCTCTCTCTCTCTCTCTCTCTCTCTCTCTCTCTCTCTCTCTCTCTGCGTTCACACCAAACGTGAATAGAGCATCTGGCGCGAGTGTAAAGACGCGTTTACGCACGTCTGGAGGTCTTGCGGCGCGAATGAGGCGTCACGCTCTCTGTGCATAACGGTTTAAATGAACAACAACAATAAAGTGCAAGCAATTTAAGGTCGCGACTCTTATATAGCAGGCTTCATTCAGTGATTGAAACAAATATTATTTACAATAATTTAAGTTTTACAGTAGCCAATATAAAACCGACATTGAACGCTCCGAGCGAGCTGTGCTGTGGGAAACATGGAACTTTTCCTTGACATGAAACAGTCAATAATCAAACCAGTGGAAGCCTGCAGTGCATCATGAAACTACTGTATCTAACCTACCTTATTCATGCAATATCAATTCAGTCAATACAGTAGCCTACACTTTAGTAATGTTTCTGTTTAACGTTAACACTTCTTCCTGTTACCTGTCCCTGATCCCTCAGGCAGCGCGCCAACTCGCAAAGCAGACAGCCGCGCCTCTACTACCGCGGGCGTTTTTCCACATTCGAATATTCATTTTCACCTTCGAAATTCTGTTTTTTAAACCTATTCGAATATATATTCGAATTTAGAATATTTGTTGACATCCCTATGGGAGTTGTAGTGTCGTAGTGTCACACTTATTTCAGATGCGTTTTGAAAAGACTACAATTATTCAACCCGCCAAAGTGGCTAGTTGGAGTGACTATGTTACCCGCCACGAGCAAAATCCACCCGCATTTGGCGGGTTGGCGGGTGTTAATGTCAAGCCCTGGATAGGATTAATTTCTGTAATGTACAGTATCTTTCCACATACCTTCTGGTGTTCGTTCGCCCACGTTTATTCCGTGCTGTAACTAGTGGAGATGAGATGATCGGTTCACGTGCTCTTGATCCGTGCTGCCACTTAAACTGAGGCTACAGTGTTCTGTCACTCCGTATAAAAGTGCACCAAAATGACATTTATTGTTTGAATTTCGCTATAAAATCAACAGAATTTTAAAGTTGACACTTTGCTTCATATTAAAAGTTACAAAGCACATGTGAAATTTTGTTCACGCATCAACAGAAAACAGCCCAGACTAAAAGATTTTAGATTTAAGAAACCAGACCAGTAGTGATAAAAATCAAGAAATTAGGCTAATATTGTCAGTCTAGAGCTCGTGTCCACAAAGGTGACACGTCTAACTGTTGTAGCTTATCCATGTTGTGTGCATGAAATAGACACTGAACCATCAAAACAAAGAATTTCATCGGAGAAGCGCTAATTAAACGTCCGTCCGGTCACTGATTTCAGCCCTGCAAAACATTTCTGTTGCGTCTTCTGTATTAACCCGGTGTAATTAGACTGGTTGAGGGTCATGCTCTTAAACAGATGAATTTAGAGATGTTTGGATTCTGACTGCATCATTTGGACAAAGTTTGCATTTATTGTCTGTCGTCATGAAGTTGATTTGAGCAAGTTCACATGTCTGATTTTAAAACATTTCTCTTGTTTCTCCTCCCCAGGCCTTCTCTGCGTTCCCGGAGCCGTTCTCCTCACTACTCCTCTCGCCGCTCTTCTTCCCGTTCTCGCACTAAGAAACATTCTTTATATTCCGGAGGATCCGGCGGAGGCTCCTCCCACAGCGGTCACCCAGGCAGCCGCTCCCCTTCGTCTTCACGTTTGCCGATCACGTCCAGCCTTGGAGCCGAGCTCACGCGAAGAAAGAAAGAGCGTCAGGCGGCCGCCGCCAAGAACTCGCCCTCCCTCCGCCTGAACACTTCCAATGTGGCAAATGCACCGGTGAAAATCACTGAGCCGCCACTAGAGACGGCCCCGCCCCCTGAGCCTCAGAGACCGCCCTCCCCACCTCCAGACATTGTTACTGCGGAGGAGCCCGCTGTGGTTCCTCCACCCCCTCTCCCGTTATCCAGTCCTCCTCCGCTGCCTCTCTCATCTCCTCCTCCTCTCCCGGCGCACTCTCCTCCTCCTCTTCCTCTCTCATCCCCTCCTCCTCTTCCTCTAAACAGCCCCCCGCCAGCTCCTCCACCCTCAGCGACTGTGACGCCTGTTTCTTCTCGCTCCAAAAGCCCCACGCAGAAATCTACACAAAGTCCCGCACACGTGATGAAGACATCAACACTTCCACCTCTTCCCTTGCCGCCGGTTCTTCTGGGAGACTGCAGGGACAGGTGAGTCCTACAAATGCAGACATGCGTAATTGGCCAACACATTGCAAATGCATTATGCCATGCTCTCGCATTGCTCTGTAAACGCTACGCAATGGCAAGTGGAAATATTGGTCTAATTCAGTCATATATGTTTGAACCAGAACCTGATTCAGAAAAAGATGAAGAGAGAATTATATAGGCTCGTCTACAAGTCGATGTATCAGAAGAATGCTAATGCTTTTTCATATATCTCTCTACAATGTCGGACACATAACAGTAATTGATATGATTAGCCTTTGGCTTGACTACGTTGTCAAACAGCTAATCATTTGATGCTAATGTTACACAAACCATGATAACGTTCGCCACTCGAGTCAGTCAGCTGCCTACTAAAAATCAGCATTCTTAGAAATGCTTTGAAAATCATGTTACATGTTTGTTTTGGTGGGAAAGTGGGCGATATGACAAAAATCTTATTTCACAATATGATACATTTTATTTCACAATAAAGATATATATGACGATATAGTTATTTTTGTATTGAAAATAAGAACAAATATGTAAATTACAAACAATAGGACAAATTCAATATAACAAAATATGAATTCCTCAATTTTTCAGATACTTAATGTCAACTTAACTTCATGTTAAATTAAATCAAGTTCAATTTATTTAACATAGTTAGAAATGGAACAAAAATGGAATAATCAAATGTAAAAAATAAAATACTGCATGTATTCTTCACTATATGAATTAAATATAAATGTATTCTTATTAGAGCTACAAAAGCTCTTTTTTTCTCTTTTGTTTAGGGCTGGGTACCGAGTTCAATACTTTTTAGGTACCGACCGAATTGTCTCGATACTATCGAGTATCGAAAAATTACTTGTTGTTCGGTACCAGATTTCGCTACCTAAGGGGTTAACTCGTCAACGTCAGTGCTCAAACAAATACATATGAAATGCACAACGCAACACAATCGCTCACGCACATACACGCAAACTCTACACACGAGACGCGCGGAACTCTCCGCGCACATGCTCATACGAGACGCGCGCACACAAACTCTCCGCGCACATACTCAATGAGACGCGAGCGCACACACACACACACACACACACACACACACACAAACTCTCCGCGCACATACTCATATGAGACGCGACCACACACACACACAATACCCTAAAGATGTGGAAAAGTCGATCAAAAGTGTGGCTACATTTCTCCAGGCTCGATGCCAACAGCGCGTGATGCAGTATTTGCGGTAAAATAATTGCTGCAAAGACCGGTACCACGACAGATATGATGAAGACCTTGACAGTGCACGATAAGAGCAGAAAGTTGCTCCGTCTTCGACGGGTAAATGAAGAGATACCTTGTTGATCACTCTGACTGACAGTAATTATATTGCAATAATAACCTACTGAATGTACACTGCCGTTCATAAATGTGTTGGTTAGTCAGGATTGTTTTTTAGTAAGGATGCATTTAAGTGATCAAAAGTGACATTAAAACATGTGTAATGTTACAAAAGATTTCTGTTTCAAATAAATGCTGTTCTTTTGAAATTTTTATTCATCAAAGAATCATGAAAAAAATGTATCAGTTTCCAAAATATTAAGCAGCAAACTGTTTTCATATTTCTGAAGGATCATGTGACACTGAAGTAATGATTTTGAAAATTTAGCAATTAAATAAATTACTAAATTACATTTTAAAATATATTCAAATAAGATTTTAAATTGTAATACACAATGTTACAAGTTTTACTGTATTTTTGATCAAACAAATTCAGCTTTGGTGAGCATTTATAAAAAAAATTGTTCCTTTGTGCACTGGCTAAGGAGCATGAGTCAAACTGAAAAAATAAAACCAAAGTTTTTCTGAGGTAATGTGTTATGTAATCTTGTGAAAATGGATTTCATAAAATTGGTATCGAAAAAAGTATCGTTCAGGAACCGGTATCGAAATCAAGGTATCGGTGTCAATTTTTTGAACGATACCCAGCCCTACTTTTGTTTGATTAGACACAGACTGGTCAAATCAGGTTAATTAGGCTTCTGTCACTTTAAGACCAAACGCACAAATCCATTATGCTGATACACATCCGGTTTATACCCAACTGTTTACTTTCACCAGACATTAGGGCTGGCCGGTATATCAAGTTTGTACGACATATCGATATTTTTTTTTTTAAACGATATGGAATGAGGCAATACTGTTTATATCGATACAGTAGTTTGATACGACCACGTCTGAAAAATAGCTGAGGACGCAGTGTGAGCTCCTGCAGTGAAAGTACATGACATAAGCTTTATATTAGGGCTTCAAAATAACTGATAAGATATAGTTAACAAGTTTTAAGCAGCTTGCCCTGTCAGATGCTCTAACAGATACCGTTGCTGACTGACTGATAAATACTTGCACTGTTTAATGCGTTTGAGATGTGGTGCTTTCCTCAGAGCTTAACTTACATTTCACAGGTATATTCTCCATCTGTAAATGTTAGAGAGTCAAACAGATATGTCCATTTCACTGTCAGGAGAGGACGAGCCTTCTGCAAGTGAAGTTTACATGAATGAGCGCCAAACAGACGGAGCACAATAGAATAATAGCGCAATAATTCTGACTAAAATATACATATTGCTAAAATATTTGTTGTTGGAGACAATAAATGTGCCATATGTGGAATTTTAAACCTACAAGTATATTTTTATGAAAGTGACCATTATAATGGGGTAATCAAATGCAGGCTAATATAATTAATTTGTGCTTTTGTTTTTATTTTAATTTTTAGCTTAGCCTTTAGTCAATTTAAAATCAAAAGCATTATTTTTGTTTTTAGATTGTAATGTTACAATGTTAGAATGTAATGTGATTTTAACCACCTTTTTGCACATAATATATTGCATAGCCTACATTACATTCACTTTATTTGTTTCCATATCCTTCAATATCAACATTGTTTGTAGGATATCATTGGGCAGGATGTGAAATATATATTTTTAAAATAAATACAGATTTTCTTTATCCAAATAGAAAAACGTAGAAAGTACCGAGATATATTGTATATCGCCATTTAACCAAAAAAAATACCGAGATATGAATTTTTTGGCCATATCGCCCAGCCCTACTAGACATACATGAATACATGACTGTTGCATACATGCATACATGACTGTTACATGAATACTTCACATGATACCACATGACTGTGTATGTATTCGACCATGCAAGTGCAATAAGATTTGAAAGAGATGGTGAGAGATCGCATGCTGAGACGCTGATTTCTGTGCACGTACTTCAGCTGTGTGTCAGTCAGCGTGACCAGTGAGCACCGCATTGAGATCTTTTGCACAGTTTATTACGTTTAATAACTAACCCTTCTGCCATACATGGGTGTCTAATAGGGCTGGGACGATACACCCATCTCCCAATTCGATACTATCACAATACTTAGTTGCCAATACGATGTGTATTGCGATTTATTTATTTTTTAAAATATTTTTTTTTAAGTATTGCGATTCTATATTGCAATTTTTTTTTAACATTAGACCATCGGGAAAAGTTAAATCATACACTTATACAGACTGTACATGATGTATAAGATGATCATATTTACAAAAACAAATCATCACATCACATCACATGCTTATTTCAGAAGCATCATACAGTACTACATTCTCTTTAATAAATGATTCAATAACAAATACATTTTTTAACAGTCACTTGTTGCAACATAGTGGCGAAAACAATGTAATCGATAAATGCGTTATTTTAAGCACCAAGTTTCTATCAAAAGCTGATTTTGATCGCTATCGTAGACATCAGTGTTCATATTTGAACTTTAAACTTTTATCCAAGATTTTCTATGATAATTTGAACTATTGCATCACAGAAATAATGATACTATAAGGTTGAAAAGACTGTTTGTGAAGCTGTTTCATGACGACTCTCTCTGGGTCAGCGCCAGCGCCAACGCAGCTTTGAATGTGGCGATATGATTTTGTCAAAGGTTTAATAGACAGACAAATTGGAAGAAGATCGCATTGGATGTTTGAATGGAGATCAGTCTCTTAAAGATGAGTCGTGCAGCTCTACTGTCTTATCTCTCTCTCAGCATAGGGCGAGGGGTTTTCAGCGCTTTCAGTTGGGATATTACGTCACTCAACACTCATAGATAACGACACATTTCATCCTCTGTTGGAACGAAAGTGGCTAACTTCTGTTAGCTAACCTCATCTACAAGCAAGGACAAAAATAGTCTATTCTAAATCTATTTTAGAAATGTAAAAAAAAAAAAAAAACGCGATAGCTAGGTGATTAGATTATTTTTCTCCCAGCCCTAGTGTCTAAATGTAAAAATAATAATAGCCAAATAAAACATCTGATCTCATCTTACCATTAAATATTCATATCCAGTTGGGCTCAACTGATGGAATATGATTTTTTTTTTTTTTATTCTGACACGCCACTGCTTTGGCTCTCGGGGCCCAATATCCTCATCTTTGATGAATATTTTGTTTAGGTTTTTTTAATTTTCACTTCCAAAGTGCTACTGCTGCCCAGATGGAAAAGAGTTCCAATAAAACTATTGTCCGGACCTCAGCTGGGAAGGAAATACAGAGATCGAACCTCTCGTAGAATTTGAATTGAATACCCCCTGAATATACTGATACATATCTGGTTTTTGCCCAACTGTTTGTGTTCATTTAAGACAATGGGCATTTTAACATAAGTGTGTGCGTATTTCACCATTTAAGTGCAATAAGCCATCAAAGAGAGCTGAATTTGGGATTTGGTGCTGTCTGAAGGCCCTTTCACACTGAGCATGACACGACGAAGTTAAGCGAATCGCTGACAAACGGAGCGTTCACACTGAACATGAAATGATTGATTGCCTTCAGCTAATTCAAGCCTGCACAATAGAAGCTGACCGAGAGTGGATTTTTCCTCATGTACAGTTGTAGTCAGAATTATTGGCACCCCTGTTAAATATGATCAAAGATGGCTGTAAAAAATTCTTTCATTTTAAAAAAAAAAAAAAAAAAAAAAAACCCAAAAACCTTTTCATTGAAGTAAAATATTTAAAAGTGGGGGGTAAATTACATTATGAAATAAATGCTTTTCTCCAAAACATGTTGGCCATAATTATCACCCTTTTATTCCATACTTTTTGCGACCTCCTTTTCCCAAGATAACAGCTCTGAGTCTTCTCCTATAATGCCTGATGAGTTTGGAGAACACCCGACAAGAGATCAGAGACCATTCCTCCATACAGAATCTCTCCAGATTCCCAGATCTCATTTTCTGCAGGGTTCAGGTCTGGGGACTGGGACGGTCATGGCAGAAGCTTCATTTTATGCTCAATGACACATTTTTGTGTTGAGTTTGATGTTTGTTTTGGATTGTTGTCCTGATGGAAGATCCAAGCACGGCCCATTATAAGATTTCTTGCAGAGGCCGTCAGGTTTTGATTTTTTTTCTAATTTATTGGTATTTGCTAGAATCCATGATACCATGTATCTGAACAAGATGTCCAGGACCTCCAGCAGAAAAATAGGCCCACAACATTAAAGATCCAGTTGTATATCTATCTTTGGCCACTCGAACTTTCCTCCTCGCTGTGCATTAAGACAATATAGACACACGTCCTCTTCCTGGCAGATTCGTAACATCTTTCGTTTATTGTAACTTCTTAATTATTACCCTGATGGTGGAAATGGGAATTTTCTATTCTTTAGCTATTTTCTTACAGCCACTTTATATTTTGTAAAGCTCAATCTTTTTATGCACATCAGAACTATATTCTTTGGTTTTACTCATTGTGATGGATGATTAAGGGAATTTGGCTTTTGTGTTTCTTCATATTTATACTTCACCCTGGTGTGCTAGAAAATGTCAATATCAATGGGAATGTACTTCAGAAATATTTTGCTGATAAAAAAATCTAGGGGTGCCAATAATCGTGGCCAACGTGTTTTGGAGAACATTTGTTTTCATAATGTGTTTTTTATTTTATTTTTTACTTTCAATTCTTTTACATCAATGGAAGGTTAGATTTTTGCCAACTTTTTGAATGGAAAAAACAAAAGGATAAACAATGTAGATTCATTTTTACAGCCATCTTGGATCATATTTACCAGGGGTGTATGTATCTTGTAGTTCCCATTTGGCTTTATTCTCGTTCGCTGGGCAGACATGCATTATTTGTAGCATTTTATAATAAACTGAATGCTACACCTGCTTAGCATGTCTCATGTACACATTTCTCATTCTTTATTGTTAAAGAAATACCCAGAGCCACATGAAAAACACATACATAGCATATATCGTTGTAATCATATATTTGGCTTCATGTTTCATCTGTAGAAACGGTTCTCTCAGTTGTTTGTGCGGAAATGAACACAACGTCCTCATTTGGAAGGGCAGGAATTATAATTGCATAATATGATTGACAGCTCTAAAGCAAATGAGCTCTCTGACTCATAACAGACACGCACGGAAGAAAACAGCGCTCTGTACGCTGGTTCAAGCTCTTCAGACCGCATAATTCAGTGGAAAATGAATAGAAATGATCACCTGTATAAAAAACATGTAAGACTAAATCTGTTCTCAGACACCAATAACACCCAACATCCATTCTCTTCTCTCTTCCGGAATACTTTTCTTCAGGTTTTCAAAACAGCGCCACCACTCTCACACTTTTGTGCAACAGCAGCGGCTCGGGTAAGCTCAAATCTAATTGGACTGCTCATGTCATCAATGGGGGAAAAATTTTACACTATGGTCGAAAACAAAAATCTCGCTTTGTCGCGCTGCGATTGATCGCGCCCGGTGTGAATAGCTCCATAGGGATCTATTGTGTCTATTCAGGAATGTTATCGCAACGTACATTCGCGTTGCTTTAATGCGCTCAGTGTGAAAGGCCCTTGAGAGAGGCGGATTTCTGTGCACACACTTCATGTGTGTGAGTCAGCGTGAGTGTGCATTGAGATTTTTAATCATGGCTTATTGTGCTTAACTCTTTTTAACATCAGTCACGTCCCTCTTTTTATCTGCTACGATATAAGCTACGTTCGCAATGTACATTTTTGGGATTAACAACCTCATTTACTTACAGATCTGAGTCTCGAAATGTCCCGTTCACACAGCAACTTATAGCAGCGTCTCGAATACTTTGTATAAGCGTGCAATGAGAGTCGAGCCTATATTCTCTTACCAGTAACCATAGTGGTAAGTGTACCAGTGTAAGATCAATATCAGAGTAATATCAAAGTTGGCGACGTCCATAAAACTGGAAAGTCTTATCACTTTTGACATGACAAGAGTCCAATTGAGCCCCAAGTTTATCCGTCAAATCTTAATTAACTGACAGAAGCTTCAATGCGCAAACACGATAGCCGTACCCTTTACCGTGTTTCCGGTGGAGAAAAGTGACTGGATCTAAAACCTTCAGATGAGAAAGGTCATATCTCCATCTCTGTAAGTTACCGAAAGCAAAACCACACACAAAACCCCTTAGCAGAGCGGCTCTCTCGCCCTGTATGACGTGACGGACAACTAGTTGTCCAGTGCGGTGGCGTTCACACAGCGCGGGTTTGCTGAGAATGCGGTTGTGAGTCCTGAAAATATACGGGTGTGAGTTCGGTTATAGAATGCGGTTGTCACTCCCATAAATAACCGTGCTGTGTGTGAACGTAACCATATTAAGGATTCAAATACAGAACTGACAACCGTATTCTGCTGCTGTGTGAACGTGGCCAAATACTCTTCATATCATTGGCAAAATATATATTGTTATACCGCCCATCCCAAATTTAGCCTGCTTAAACCCGCCCCTTATTAGAAAACTTAAACTAAATAAAAAATATAAATGTTGTCTTTACAACTCACTGAAATAAGTTTAGATTTAAACATTAAAATGAACTGAAAATAAATTAAAAGCAATTCAATTTTTTTTTTAAATAAATTAAACTTAAAGGTATAGCGGAGGATCTTTCCGAATTTTAGAAAAGAACCGCCCTCTCCACTTTTTGAAAAAATGCACATGCGCAACACTCTACCTGCTCCCGAGAGGGAACGCCTATTAAACGTATGCGAGGTTCTCCTCGTGCACGCTCTGTTTACAAGTTGCTGTCGGCATCGCTCATACAAGATTACTTTCCAAAAGAAGATTTGCACTTTTTCTCCAAATAGCATGCCAAACTTTACCTGTCGAGTAGAAACTTCGCAACTGAGGCATCAGTGGGAAGCCCAACCTGTGTTTTCAGCGCACGCCATCGTGTGAAACAATCTCCCAAAAACACTCTGATCTTGTTTCTCTCTTCTGAGGCCTTTCTCTTCTTCTCATACAGTTCGTACAAACTTTTTCTCTTGCGACCCTCAGACATTTTCAAAGGACCCGGTGAAACGGCGAGCTTCAATGAATGGCTTAGCTCTAGCTCACCACACATAAACACCTGAAAGTGCGCATGCGCAGAAAGCGAAAACTAAGGGACGAGCACGTACGACGGCCTTACGTAAACATATCACCAGAATGATTGACACTTAGGTGGACCAATAGTTTACACTACCCACCCGGAAAAAGAAAATCCTCCGCTATACCTTTAACAGTAATACTAAAAGAAATGGCAAGCTCGTAACACAAATATTAAAAAAATTACTAAAATGAAATAAAAATTTAAACTAATTGTATAGATATAACCTATATAAAAACAACTTTAACTAACTTTGAACTGACCATAGTTTGCCAAGAAAAGAGTTTGTCACTTGTGGTAACAGTGATTTTACAACTGTATTTGTGTTGCAAATCTGATCATATTTGAAATGCAGTAATGCAGAAAATCAAGCTTAGTTTGGGCCTTAGACCTTTATTTGTTCACACCTGGGGTGCTGGCTTGGCCTGTTCCTCAGGTTTTGCGTCACGCAGAATATTATTAGGATTGTCATTAATCTTTCTTTTTCTATGCGTTTCACTTAGTGTGTTTGTGCTACCTTTTAAAATGAATGGCATTTGCTTTGATATTTCATTAAATGCAACATAATGTATACACTCCCAAAATTGTTTCCATTTGTACTTGAATGCTCTGTCACATGATCAAAGCATATGTGCTTGGCCATTTATATATTTTTCCCAGATGCACGTGGGCATGTTTGGGCTGTAGAGAATGTAAGCTGAGAACAAACTGTTATTTTCTGGTGGTGTCTGTTTACACTAAATGCAAATAGCTTTGTTGACTACGGCTGTTGTCGCTAACTACACCCACCATTTTGCAGACCATTCACTGTTAGCAATCATATTACTTCTATTTACATGAGGTGAATATAGTTCAAGTTCACTTTATTTGAATAGCACATTTACAACAGCCACTAGGCTGACCAAAGTGCTTTACAAAACAAGCAGATTAAAATATAGTAAGACCTGCATAACAACACATAAAACACAAATAAGAGCAGCAAAGCTAAGCGAAACCTTAAAAATGGAGTGATAAAACAGGATCAGACTCAAATATAAAATAGTAAAACAGGAGTAGCAAAGCAGTATCAGACTCAAATATAAAATAGTAAAACAGGAGTAGCAAAGCAGTATCAGACTCAAATATAGAATGTAAAAACAGGAGTGGCAAAATAGTATCAAACTCAAATATAAAATAGTAGAAACAACCATTAGAGAATAGATCAATATACTAAAGAAAACAGGTAGGTTTTTAACAGAGACTTGAAAACAGACAGAAAGTCGTTCTAATCTCAAGGGGCGGGTGTTCCAGAGCCCTGGCCCTGCCACCGCAAGTGCACGCTCCCCTCTACGCTTGAGTCTAACGCGAGGGACTACCAGCAGAGCCTGGTCGTTGGATCTTAGGCTTCTGGAAGGAGTGTAGGGATGAACAATTTCAGAGAGATAGGCAGGAGCTAAGTTATGAAGAGATTTAAAAACAGAGTAGAATTTTGAAATCTGTTCTCTGTCGAACTGGCAGCCAGTGTAGAGATTTGAGAATCGGAGAAAATGTGGTCATATGCGACACTTAAGGCCTGTTCACACCGGGACGAATTTCGCGCGCGATATTCGCCGACGTTTAACGCCTCGTGACTAAACAAAGGGCGCCAATGTGAGTGTGCACACCGACGCGAAAAACGCCACGCGTAAAAGCGTCATTTTTAAAAAAACGCCTCGGGTTCGTTTTTTTGGTTTGACGTGCCGCGTCAAAAACTATCCGACCAATGAGATTGGCGCTTTTGCTCACGTGTCTGGAGCTTCTGAAGTTACAGTAAAACACAACTTGGGGGCGCTCAAACACAAAACGGTCTTGCCGAGCACACATACAGGCGAAGAAGATAGCGTCTACACTGCTGGGAAGAAATAAGACGAGGAAGATGCAAGGCAAGATGAATGTAGAGCTGCTGGCCTCGTTGGTGTCGGAACATAAAGAACTAACGTTATATGACAAACGCGACTACAAAAATCTTGATAAAAGAGAACTGTTATGGAGTGGTATTGCAGAGTAAATGGGCCTTGATGGTGAGTTTCATTTTACTTCATTGTCTTTCATGTACATAGGCTTGTAACTTTTTCCCACGAACGTTTGACAATCGCGCCATCTAATGTCAGGGAATGAATTTACATGTTCACTCGGCTCATCGTCAGCGAAAATCGTTTGGGTGTGAACACAAAAAACGCGTTGAAAAACGCTGGCGAATAACGCGCGCCGATATTCGTCCCGGTGTGTACGGCCCTTTATGTAGAAGTCTGGCCGCAGCATTTTGGACTAACTGAAGACGAGCTGTTTGAAAACTTGATATACCGCAATATAAGCAATTGCAGTAATCGAGCCGACACGTAATAAATGCATGAACAGCCATTTCCAGAGTTTTCGGAGTGAGAAAGCCTTTGATTTTAGCCAATAGACGAAGTTGGTAGAAACTGGAACAGATTACGGATGAGATCTGTTTGTCAAATTTTAAAGGCTGGTCTACAAGAACACCTAAGTTCCACAACCCTGGGGATTCAAAAGCCGATAGACTCTCTAACTTTGGACTTATGCACTGAGAGTTTTCATTTGGGCCGTAAACAATGACCTCAGTCTTGTCTTCATTTAAGAAGAGGAAATGTTGGGCTAGCCATGCTTTACCCTCCTCTAAGCATCACAGAAGAGAATTCATCGCTGCAAGGTTGTTTCTCTTGATTAGAATATAAATTTGAGTGTAGTCCGTGTAAAAATGAAAGGATACGCCATAACTCCTTAGAATAGCGCCCAGAGGTAGCGTGTAGAGAGAAAATAGAGGAGCCGCCAAAATCGAGCCCTGTGGAAGACCACAGGTCAGCGGTGCCATAGAGCTGGAGAAATTAACCATCTTTACTCTAAACCTTCTGTCAGACAGGTATGACTGAAACCATTTCAGAACAGAAGCTTTTAGACCCACCCAAGACTCAAGTCTAGATAAAAGAGTAGGGTGGTCAGTGGTATCAAAAGCTGATGAAAGATCTAAGAGAACAAGAACCACAGTATCTCCGGAATCAGTAGAGAGATAAATATCGTTTAGCACTCTCAGGAGGGCGGACTCAGTGCTGTGAGCAGACCTAAAACCAGATTGTGTCAAATAATTGTTTATGAGGTTTTTCAAAGTGTTGGAGTTGATCCAGCACAATTTTCTCCAATTGCTTAGAAATGAAAGGCAAGACAGAGAGAGGCCGAAATGTTTTTAAAACTGAAGGATCTAGTGAAGGCTTCTTGAGTAGAGGAGTGACCGTAGCCATTGGCAGGAACAGAGCCCGTTTTGAGACACTTACAGTGCTATGCATAAGTTTAGCCTTCACCATACCTAGAGATTGGCATGGAGTACTTTCCATAAGATCATCTCTCAATGCAAATCAAACCAGCTATTAGGCTAACTGAAATAAAACCATGCCAATCTCTAGGTATGGTGAAGGCTATATGATGATGTGGGGCTATTTTAATTCCAAAGGCCAAGGGAACTTTATCAGGATGCATAGTATCCTGGATCCATGAAGTAACTGGCCTTTAAAAATAAAAATCTGCCTGCCTCTTTGGGAATTTAACATAGGGGTGTCCAGACTTATGCACCCTGTATTTTGAGGAAGAACATTTATTTATTTACGATACATTATTCATTCACAAAGAAAATTGGTGTCCTTAAAGGTTGGATTTTTCCAATTTTTTTTAATTAAGGCATTAAGTTCAATTTCCAAAAGAAGAATTTGTATTCCTCTTTTTAGTCAACTTTAGCATGGGTGTCTAAACTTATGCATAGCACTGTACCTGGCCCAACCGAATCAATGATTAATTTGAAACATCTCGGGTAAGTGATATCATTAGGACAAAATGAAGGTTTGAGCTTGACAATCACATCCTTCAGTGTCTGGAGGTTGATAGGATCAAAAACCAGAAGCAGGTGTCATTGGGGGGACAGTTAAATTAGGGCAGACACCAAGTCGTAAGTTAGTGATTTTGTTAATAAAAAATCTTTGGAAGTCTTCACATAGAGCATCTGAGGCAACAGACAGTGTGTTAACAGAAGGATTAACAACAGACTGAATGACAGACACCAGAACCTTTGGGTTAGAGTGATTGGATTCAATTAAGTTTGAGAAATAAGCAGCTTTCGCAGACTTCTGATATGATGTTAGAGTCTTTGAACATTTGGAATGACAGAAGTAGCCTGTCCCTTTTTCATCTGCGTTCTGCCATTCTACAAATTTGCCTTTGGTGACGAGTGTCGGTTTTGCCACAGTTTCGATTTAGGTTTGCACTTGTGAGGCTTAAGGGGAGCAGTATAATATAGCAGCTACAATATAATGTAGCAGAATTTTCCCTTTGTGAACAAGATGCTAGTTATTGTTGCTAGATACTTCTGCAAACTGTATCTACTATTATCTGTATCCACCATTATTGTTATTCTAAATAATATGTATTATTAGGGCTGCGCGATATGGCAAAAAAATATTTATGACAATATTCGTTTACCATTAATGGGGAAGGAAATGCTTTCCACATATTTGTTAGACCTTGAGAATAGGGATGGGACGGTATGAAAATTTCATATCACGATAATAGTGATCAAAATTATCGTGATTATCAATATTATCACGGTTTTGTTAAAACGAGATGAAAGTGTTAAAAAATAACATGATCACACTGAAAACATTTCAACAAGTTTTATATTTGAAAATCAACAAACAACAAATAAAACAAGCAGCTCTATGCACTTTTTTTAAGCAAGATTATATTCTGTGGCATTTCCTTCCTTATAACGACCGTCGTCAATAGCAACACATTATAACACAGCGCACATGCATCACAACGCACGCGCTCTCTCGTTTCATTCAAATACAACTTGCCGTCTTGCGTCTCCGTTTTCGATTGTATTGAAAATGAAATCAGAGTTGATTTATTGTTTACTGAGTTTGATAATATTTTTGTGATCATGTAAGATTTAAAACATTAATCTGCCTTCCGCTATTCCTTCTCGAATAAAAAAACAACAACATTGCGCGCTGCGCCTGCGTCGGCCTGTTGCTGGACAGGATTTACAGTGAGTTATTAAAATCGAGATAATCAAACACTGTTTTAATGATAATTCAATTTTAAACGATAATACTAACCGTCAGTACATTTTATCGTGGTTTATAGTGAAACCGGTAATCGTCCCATCCCTACTTGAGAATGAATGTAAACTTGTTTGTTTACAATTAAACTCAACAGAATCAACCTTTTAATTTCGGGACCCTTGAAATCCATTATATTTTTCCCAAAATTCAGCTTTTTCCATTTGATTTCTTTGAGATTCTGTGTTTAATGATTTAATACAAATTTATGTAAACTTTGAACAATTTTATCAAGCTTTTAAAATGTAATCAAGTTAAAACATTACATTTAATTTACAACAAAACATAGCAATTTTTATTTTTTGTCAAATAAGATGCTGCACAACAGAACTATATAAATTTAAAACATGGATCCTTAGTGGTTGAGTGATATTCCTTAGAAATAATAATAATACTATTATTATTACTTTAAGTATATTTTATATACAGTAATGATATATTGCTGTCATAATTTCTTGTCTGTACCTGATTACTGTTTTAAAGTTATTTAGATTTAGTGATTTAAGTGAAAAACATAAAGCACTGCTTATTTCATTTGTATCTTTGTTCTGTTGTATTTCTCTATGCTTGTAATTTGTTTATTATTTTGATAATAAATAATAAATGCACTCTCAGATGCACTCTCCTACAAAATTAGCCCAATCATTTTAGAATGATTAATTATTTACAAACGGAGCTATTCAAATCATCTGGTGAAATTGTTTTCATATCACAATTTATATCACAGCAAAACAAAATATCGCAATGTCAGTTCTTTCCAATATCGTGCAGTCCTAGTAGTTACTGCATTTTACAGATATTTTCTGACATTTACTACTAGTGTTATTCCGCGTTCATCTCTTACTTTCACAGTTACGTTTAGCTACAGCTATGCTTTAAGTTTTGGACCCTTTATTTTAAACTTTTTTTTTTTTTTTTTTTGCTTTAAATAAGGTTTTCTTATCGTTCAAAATGTTGATACCATTAAAAATTCATAATTCTTCAATTTAAATTTCACAAAAAAACTAACACTAGCCTATGTAAAAAAAATTATAAAAAAACTCAATCTTACTGAAGTAAATAGTCATTGATAAAATAAATAGACCTACCTGAAAAAACGTCAAGCACTAGAAATAAGAAATAGTAGCCTACATGCATCGTGTAAAGTAATCACATGTATAAAAACACTGCATATCTTCACTGTGTAAATTAAATATATATTTATTCTTATTAAAGCAAGACAAAAGTCAGTCAAGAAGAGCATTGAGAGATTTTCTTTTTTTGTTGTTTGATTAACATTACTGCTACGCATGTGTTTTCTTTCTCAGCGGTTTAAGTTAACTTAAGACTGTGTTTATGAGGATACTTGCAAAGACAGGCATTTTAATTCAAGTATGTGTATTTAACCGTTCAAGTCTAATTAGGCAGCAAAAAGAACTCCGTATTCATGCGCTCTCTGAGCGGCGGCTTCGTGTGGGCATCTCTCAGACAGCGTGCGCATGTAGCGAAATTAGTTCTCTTTCGCTGCTTATTGCGTTTCAGCAGTTTACCATCACTTGTTTTCAAACCGCAATGCAGATGATAAGCTTTTGTGACCACACAGCACACCAATGTCACGTGAGCATAACCACGATAGTCCAAAATCTCTACTGGTTGACACATTTCTACTGGTTAAGCGTGTCTACACTTATATCGCCCACCCCTAGTAACTATGGTTACTGGGATTTATTGCTCCATTTGAATGAAATAATAATGACAGACAAATGTGATTGTTTTGGCTACTGGTTGAAGGGTTTTTTTTCTTTTTTTTTCTTCTTTTTTTCAGTCCAAAGAAGAGCAGTCTTTCCCATAGGTCATCACGAAAGGACAGGGAGAAGGAGAAAGAAAAGGAAAGAGAAGGCAGGACACGCCTTCTCAGTGAGTTGCCCCTCCCTCCGGTACTTTCTGGAGGAGACCCCTCCCCCCCACAGTCCCCTGCCCGAGCTTCCCCGCCGCTTCTGCAGCCAACCTTCAAGAAGAGACCAAAGTAAGTGTCACTGTTCATCATTCATTCAGGGCATTTCTCAGGACGATTAGGGAAAATTAATATTCTGCTACTCTACCCTTCAAAAGTTTGGGGTCTGTAAGATTTAGTTTTTTTAAAGTAGTCTCTTATGCAATAGGGCTGCACGATTCAGCGAAATGAAACCGAAATCGCGTTTTGGCTTAGTGCGATTATGAAATCGCAGAGGCTGTGAAATTATAACTTTTTTTTCATTAAATAAATATATGCACAGCATGTTAGTGAAGAGCGTGGTTAATAACATTTATAAACCTGTTGTCATAATAAAGTTTTTACTCATTTTAACTAATTTCATAACGTCAGTGGAGTGTTTGAAATAACTTCCTTTTGTGAGCTGATGTAGCCTCTTATCATAGAATGAGGAAGGCAATATATTATTTTATGTTATTCTGTACAGTGATAAAGGCTATGTCGAAATAGCATTGCATTATAAATATAGTTTATTATTAGGAAAATACCCCGAGAAGGCTTGAAGAACTAGGATAAACCATATATTGTGGCAGTCGTGTGTTTATTGTCTCTATAGCGTTTTTATCTTGTTTTTGTTCAGCTACAGCGATAGCTAGATGCTTTTGTCCATATTAGAGATTTTCTGGAATGTCATAAGTATATTACTTCTGTGAGGCATATTTGGAGTTTCTGCAGGAGGGCGCCCTCTGGCTTGTGTTTAGCTCTCAGTAATGCTTACTCCTTCCTATTTTGGGTAAAAAATGGGAAAAATAATACTTCTCTAGTAAGAAAATGTACTATAATTTTATATATATAAAAATGTATGTGCATTTTGAATCACAAATAGAACCCTAATAGTTATTACTGAAGTCATGGATGCTTGAATTCTTCGTCAGGTTTTGGTAAATAGCAGAATAAGAGAAAGTGATGATCAGGGAAGGTTTTCCTCAAGACTCTGTCAAATGTGTGCAGGATTTGCTGTCCGAGATATGGAGAGAGGAAGCAGACTCAAACTGACTGGGGAAAGCGCTGTGTGGATAAGTTTGACATCATCGGCATCATTGGAGAAGGAACCTACGGTCAGGTGTACAAGGCAAAAGACAAAGACACAGGTGTGTTGTTTATCTGTAGTCTGCTTAATAGCTATGTTTCCTTCACTGTAAATGCAGAATCATTTAGTTTTGCTCTGCTTATGTTTGCCCTCTAAGTAATTACACCAATGTTTTTGCCATGGCACAAACCCAACACTGTGGGGCTTCTTTTTAAACGGGAATGCCTAAATCAACTCTCACTTCCTGTCACAGTGTTTGAAAAGAGAAGACGTGCTGAAAGCCTGCTGTTGTTTTTTTTGGTTTCTAAAGGAGAGCTGGTGGCATTGAAGAAGGTTCGATTAGATAATGAAAAGGAGGGTTTCCCCATCACTGCCATCAGAGAGATCAAGATCCTGAGACAACTGAACCATCGCAGCGTTGTCAACATGAAAGAGATCGTCACTGATAAACAAGACGCACTTGACTTTAAAAAGGACAAAGGTCTGTTTATGTGCATTTGCATGTTTACACATTTATGCATGTTTTTCAGGCTTAGTAGTGAACATGGGACGTGTTTCATAAGCCATTCCTCCTCCTCTTACAATTTGTGGCAGTAATTCCCGGTTCCACAGACAAGGTTTAAGCCTAGTCCCAGACTAAAATGCACGTTTGAGCTGTTTTAACTGAAAGTAACTTGCACTGGCATATCGTGAAATTTGTCAGTGCCATTGTTTTGTCTCAAGAATGCACATCAGTGATGTTTATTTCTAAGGCAGGTTTATAAAAGCTAATTATATATCCAAATTAAACTAAGGCATAATCCTGGTTTATTTCTGTGAAACCAGGCCAAAGAGTTTTTAATCAGACATGGGCGATAGAAAACCATCCGTTTAGACTTACCTGAAACATTTTTTGCATGCCCATATCATTTTCTAAGGCTTGACTCAGTGTCTGTTGTGTATTAGGTGCATTTTACCTGGTGTTTGAGTACATGGACCATGACCTGATGGGGCTGCTGGAATCAGGACTGGTGTCTTTCTCCCATGAGCATGTGCAGAGTTTCATGCGTCAGCTGATGGAGGGATTAGATTATTGCCACAAGAAGAACTTCCTACACAGAGACATCAAGTGTTCCAATATCCTGCTAAACAACAGGTACTAGCCTGTGTTTTTAAACATGGCACGAAGACGGTCTGTGTCCATCAGTGTCGTAGTGATTTACATGTTCTTTGTTCAGTTACACTACTGTTCAAAAGTTTGGGGTCAGCAAGAATTTTATTTAATTTTTTTAATTAAATTGATAAAAAGTGTCAGTAAGAAGATTTCTATTTCAAATAAATGCTGTTCTTTTGAACGTTTGAAGAATCTTGAAAAAATTGATCATGGTTTCCACAGAAATATTAAGCAGCATAATTGTTTCTAACATTGATAATAATAAAATAAAAAAATTCTTGAGCAGCAAATCAGCATATTAGAATGATTTCTGAAGGATCATGTGACACTGAAGACTGGAGTGATGATGCTGAAAATTCAGCTTTGCATCACAGGAATAAATTACATTTAAAAATATATTCAAATTGAAAACAGTTATTTTAAAGTGTAATCCAATTTCATAATATTACTGTTTTAATTGTAGTTTGATCTAATAAATCAATCTTTGGTGAGCATGAGAGACTTTTCAATAACAGAACAAAATTTCAAAGTGTGTGCAATGATTTCGTTCATCAATTTTGCATTCTTACCTAACCTTGCACTCTCTGAAATAAACTCACAAGTAGTGAATCTCCTTCAGTTAACTTAATCATGTGTTTTCCTTTCATAAACTCTTTTGCAGTAAATAATTAATGTTATGTACTGGCATTTAAGCAATACTTGCAAATACCTGCATCTCAAATTCTGAAATATGGCCCTGACCTCATATTTGTAGGTTTCAGTGTACAAAATAAAAATGTTTTTAAAACTTATATTATAAAAGGTTTAGGGCTTTTTGGAAATTGCAATTGTCTTACAACCGTTTTTTTTGTTTTGTTTTTTTCAGTGGTCAGATCAAGCTTGCAGATTTTGGTTTGGCTCGTCTCTATAACTCTGAGGAAAGGTAAGTCAAATGTTAGCATTTGTATTTCTCAGTCTTACTGCAGGCTGTGCCAAACAGCTTTAACTTCAACTTTAAAGTTCCACGTGATTTCAACAACAGTAAACATAATTGATACTGCAAAGCTCTGGTGAATAATTCTAACTTCATGGTTGTTCGCAGTCGGCCATACACTAATAAGGTGATCACTCTGTGGTACCGCCCACCTGAGCTGCTACTGGGGGAGGAGAGATACTCACCCGCCATTGATGTCTGGAGTTGTGGGTAAGATGTCCTGTCTGTTTTCCATCTCACTACATTTACACACCAGCTGCTGTTAATGTAATAATGCCGTGGTTTGTTTTTGTTGTTGTGTAAAGGTGTATTTTGGGAGAACTCTTCACTAAGAAACCAATTTTCCAGGCCAACCAAGAGCTTCTACAGCTTGAGCTGATCAGGTATGCTGCTCACGATCTGTGAATGTGTGTGTGTAGTGTAGCTCCAATGCCGTTACACTCCAGTGTTGTCTTTTGTTTCGGTCAGTCGTTTGTGTGGTAGTCCGTGTCCTGCTGCTTGGCCAGACGTCATTAAGCTGCCGTACTTCAATACCATGAGACCCAAGAAACAGTACAGACGACGCTTACGAGAGGAATTTTCCTTGTAAGTTCAACCTGTTTCCTCTGACAGTTTTTAATGTTTTTGAAAGAAGTCTCTCATGCTCACCTATGCTGCTTTTATTTGATCAGAAATACGGTAAAAACTGTCAAATTGTAATGTATATTATTACCATTTAAAATAACTGTTCTCTATTGAAATATATTTTAAATGGTAATTTATTCCTGTGATCAAAGCTGAATTTTCAGCATCATTACTCCGGTCTTCAGTGTCACATGATCCTTCAGAAATCATTCTAATATGATGATTTGCTGCTCAAGAAACATTTCTTATCAATGTTGAAAACAGTTGTGCTGCTTAATTATTTTTTTTTTTATCTGTAGTAAAAAGAAATTAGGATTTTTTGATGAATTGAAAGTTCACAAGAACAGCATTTATTTGAAGTAGTAAATGCATTCATGTTACAAAAGTACTTTTGATCAATTTAATGCATCTTTGCTGAATAAAAGTATTAATTTCTTTAAAAAAATGTATCTTATTGACCCCAAACTTTTGAACGGAACGCTAGTTCCTGAATATTAAAGTCTCTTTGCATAAAAACATCTGCCAAATGCATAAATGTATTTATCTTTTTCAGTAATAATTTACATAAGTATAATCCAAATGTCTCTTTCCAGTCTGCCCACGTCTGCTCTTGACCTGCTGGACCACATGTTGACGCTGGACCCCTCGAGACGCTGCACTGCTGAACAGGCCCTGGCCAGCCACTTTCTGTGTGATGTGGAGCCCAACAAGATGCCGCCACCAGAGTCAGTGCACACATAAAACCACATCTTATGTCATTGAAATCTTATTTTGTTATGTTAAAAGGAAAATGATGTTATCATTTACTCACCCTAAGTTGTTCTAAACTTGTAGAAATGACTTTGTTGTGCTGAACACAAGGGAAGATATTTTGAAGAATGTTTGTAACCAAACAGTTGTGAGGCACCATTGACTTCCATGGTATTTATATATATATTTTTCTCAATGCTATGGAAATCACTGTTTCCCCACAATTGTTTGGTTGCAAACAATCTTCCCTTGTGTTCAGATTTTTTTTTTTAATCATCCCTTTAATGACACTACACTCATAGATTGAGTAGTGAGATCACACAGACTTTTAAATGCTGCTGTAATTAAATGTTCTTAGGCTATTTAATATAAGTCTTATCAGTGGAATAATGACCGGCTGTTTGTACTTGTAATTACACATTCCTAACTGTTTTGTAATTGTGACCTTTCTGACCTTTCTTTTAGTTTGCCTCATTGGCAAGACTGTCATGAGCTCTGGAGCAAGAAGCGGCGGAGGCAGAGGCAAAGCGGAGTGTCTGAGGATGTCCCTGTTGCCAAAGTTACCCGAAAGGAACCCGCAGGAGCTTCTGCAGGGGAGAACAGCCGCCCGCCACCGAGCCCACCCCCACCACCGCCCCCATCGGCCCATCCTGCACCGGCAAACATCACAGCCACTGAGCTGGAAGGTGGGCCATGAGTTGACAGGAACCTTTGTGTTCTCTTCACCTGAGAAATACAGGCAGGTAGTTAGAGGAGCTGAACTACTCAGGTAGGTAGCGGGACAGAGTGACCAGCTTTAAACTTCAACCAGACATGGTCATGTACGACAAAATTAGGTGTTTTCTAAGGTGAATACGGCTTAATAGAGGAGCTTGGCCTCATCTGCATATTTCAGTGGTTTTCAGTTCTGGTCCTGAGGATTTACCGCTCTGCACATTTCGTATGTCTCTCTATTCTGACACAGTCAGTCGAGTTCATGGAGCTCTCACCTAATGAGCTGATGATCTGAATCAGGTGTGTTATACAAAATATGCAGAGCTGGGGGGATTATTCAGGATGAATAATGAAGATTTCTTGAACCAGAATAGTCATAATGGATTTTACACCCTCTTACTAACCCTTTTAGGCCTTGTTTATACACCAGGTATTAAGATGTGTTTTGGTCGATTGGATCACAAGTAGACTAGAGAGACGCATACCCATTTACACTTGGGGCCCTATTTTAATGATCTAAGCGCATGGTCTAAAGAGCACGTTCACTTAGGCCGTGTTCGAATCCACTTTTGCTAGTTTAATGATGGGAAAAATGGTCGGCGCGCCAGACGCATGGTCTAAATAGACGCAGTCTATTTCTGTTGCCTCAAAACAGCAATGCGCCAACAATGCTCCAGAACACACCTCGTTTTCAGACCAGCAGCCCATGGGCGCACAAATGGGCGCAAATGCATTTGCTCTTTAAACAACATGGTGCAGGACGTGAAAATGATAACTGCGTCAGGCTGAAACTAGCAGAAATTATGGACGGGTGTAAGATAGGGCCCTTGGTGTTTTAATCTGTCTCTTTTGTCCACTTTCAACCACTTCTGTCCTGATTTCTTCAAGGGGAGGGTCTATGGGCAGGGGAAATTTATGGGTTTGCATAATTTACATAGGATCACGCCCGGAGACAATGGAAAAACATACAGAGAACAGCAGCTTTAGTTTCTGACCTGGCAGCAGCAAGACCAGGCAAACGCTGTGAGTGTGTGTTAGAAATCTGGAGTGGTGAGAGAACATTGTGCTTGGTACACTTTTCGTCTTCAAACTAAATTTGGGTCTCTAGCCGACAAAGTTTAAATCCCGTCAGGCTAGCGCGCTTCCTGTAATGTTTACGCATTAGAGTAGCGTCTTTTGTGGCTGTTAATTCGACCACATTTACACTACGAAAGCGATCCGGTCTAATTAAAGTGGACAAGCTCAAAATGTTTTAGATCCCGTTTACACCTGTATTTAGCGTCGTTCACTTGCGATCCGATCGACCAAAACGCATCTTAATACCAGGTGTAAACAGAGCCTTTGCTACTTTACCATTAAGATTATGCAAATGATCGGCTCCCAGGCAAACTCTCGCCTCTGAAAGAAGTGATGATTGCTTATAGGTCGCAGTTTTATTGTTGCAGTCAGTGTTGCGTCTTCGTTTTTTTTAAATAAAAGCCTCTTTGCAAAGCCTGCAGTAGATGGACCCTTTTCACAGACTGTGATGGCTCTCCTCCAGTATAATTGCATTGTAATTGCAGTTAAATTTAACATTAACATTTAAGATTATACTTAGCTTTATCACTTTGACATTAAATTACAGAAAACTGTGTGAATGTTTATAAATCAACAGCTTTTCTTTTGCTATTGGGGTAGTTTCCCTTCACCACTATAGAAGTTCACCTAACTATGACGACTTCTGCTTCTGAGAACCCGGAAGTGTGAAAGTGTCTACTCTGTGTGACAGGTTCAATATCCTTTTCTGGTGTTTTTGGAATAATACTCTCTCCACAAGCTTTCTCATTGCTTCAAAACTGTGCAGCCCAATTAGCTGAATACTGCGATATGTAAATGGAAAGGCGAAGAACATTCTGTTTTCCGTAAATGGCAATCAAATGTAAGTGTTTCTATGCACAGGTCTGGGAGCCGCAGCGGAGCAGTTGAACCAGACTGAGCTGGCGGTGCTGCTGAACCTGCTCCAGGGCCAAACAGACAATCTGACCATCCCACAGATGGCGGAGTATCTCCGCAGCACCTCCTCTGAAGCCTCTACATCAGTGCTGTCCCGCACCCCTGAACCTGACGCCGCACAGCAGCTCGAACTGCTCAGCCAGCTCTCCACCCTAATCCAGTCCTCTAGTGTCCCGCAGCAGTCACAAGTCCCGCAGGAAGACCAGACCGGGCTGCTTGCGCTCCTGTTAGAGCAGCTGATAAAGGCCCCGGCGCCAGGGGCGGAGCGGGCAGACGAAAGCAACGGAGTGCGGTCGGACGAGGGCACGGCGCGGGCCGGCTCCGCTTCTGTCATGAGCGGCGATCGCGAGGGCAAGTGTTAGTTAAGTTTATGGGGGCGGGGCCTGAGTAGTCGAATGCTGTGATTGGCCACAGCTAAAAAGACGTGGCGTGGAATGTCTCAATAGCGTGCTGGTTATGTGGGACCCACCCGCATCAAAGAAACGCTACGCTTTTTTTGCAGAGATGTCTCTTTTTTTTGTTGTTGTTGTTTTCTTCCTAAAATCTTACAAAGGGGGAAACACTGAATTAGTTGGAAGACTGCAAGCTAACGAATAGAGAAATAAATTGTCATGCTTTTTTGAAAATCCAGATGTTTATTTTCTGTTTTCGTGAACTTCCTCTTGAGTTTTATAGTCTTGCAGTATTTAGGTTTATTTTCATAGGAGCAAAATCCCCCAGAGCACCATCTGCGTGTCATTCATTCACTCACACACACACACACACACACACACACACACACACACACACACTGCGTCGGTGCCCAGCGGACCTTATGCTCTCAGGCAATGTGGGAGCTCCTCATCTATTGGCACACACTGAGAGTCCTTGAGAGATGGTTACAGTGTTTGCGTTAAATTCTGTCACTCTTTTAAATCCAGATTAAACAGTCCTGAAATAAAGAGCCGTTTTGGACACACCTCTACTTATGTGTCTCTGTTTTAGTACACTCAGAAAACGACACTTAACCGGAGGAAGCGAAGTAACATTTTTCGACCGCTGACTTTCACGCATCATCATCATGCCCCTCATACTGAATTGGTTTAGCACGGTTGGGTGAATCTTAACATCCAAGAACTTGCCTGTGTCATATTTCACCCTAAAATTGAACATTTATATTTTGCAGTAAGAAAATATTTAAAATAATTAGGACCCTGAGGTTTTTTTTTTTTTTTTTTTTTTGTGCATTGAGACATTATTTTCATGACAATTAATTTTAATTACTGTAATAGAAAGAAAATATTCTTAATACTGTAATGCAGTAATGCAATTTATTATATATGATAAAAATTATAATAAAATAAAAACATTTAATAATAACAAATATAATAAAACATAAAATATACATAAGAATTATACAAAATAAAATTAAAATATATTATATATTATAAAAATAAAGTATAAGAAACTCAATATATAATTATATTGATTTATACTATATATATATATATATATATATATATATATATATATATATATAATTAATTGCATCTAACAAAAGTTTAACATATGTTTGTGTCAGTATGTGTGAATATCTACTGTATATACACATTATATACATGTATCTATATATGTGTATATGTACACAAAGACATGTAAACAAACTTATGTTAGATGAGATTAATCGTGATTAATTTGACAGCTCATATATATATATATATATATATATATATATATATATATATAACTTGTAGTATTACAGTAGTTTATACATCACGATAGCATTTGCTGTATCACCTTAAATTTGTTCATTTAAAACACATTTTCATTACATTTTACAGAGTGTCTCCATTGAGAAATATGGAAATGACAAAAAGAAAGTGAAACGTCAAGACGCGTTACGGTAATGAGGCAGAAAATGTGCTTATTTTTATTTATTTTTTTATAGCTATTTAAATTCAGTTTATTTGATTTTATTATGATGTCATCACATGCAATAAATCTTGTAAAAATAGACCTATTTCATGCAAAATGTAATGAATTGATTATTTGGGTGAAATATGAAGCGAACATGTTCTTGGCACATGTTTATAAGATGCATCCATTTGTGAAAGCTACTGGTGAATGCTAAGAGAGATGTTGCTTTTGCCGGTTCATGAAGTCTAATTAAGTTTAGCTGACCTTATCCTGCCAAATGAAACCCTCCAGCTCACACGCTTTTTGTCCTCACTCTCAGCTCCTCATTGGTCGTTTTCTTTTGTCTCTGCCCTCTTCCTCTATCACATGGTCTTTGGGTTTTAATCTGTGAACACACAGGAATACACACTGTAATAAAAGCCTTATTGTGAGTGTCAAATAAATTATAGCTATACTGCATATTTTGTCCTCACCCTTATCAATCCTGTGTTCATTCATGGAGAAGGAGCTTTGTTTTGGGACTTTTTTTAATTTAATTTTAGTTTCTGTATCAGGTCAGATCTCTCCAACACATTGATGAAAGTGTCCAAACTGTTGTAGTTATTTATTGTGTGTGTATGTGAACTTAATGCTCACTGGTGCAGAGGGAACACATGTAGCATGACATAGTTTGTAATAATAATATTAGGCAGACTCAAATTTAGACAAACTACAACATCACATGCACACCCAGTTTTAATAAATTACATTTTAGTATTTCTTGGTGTAAAAGGGCATTTTGCGCAAGCTAATTCACTTCCACAAACCCATATGTCATGCATCTTTAGGTTTAAACTCTCCTATCGCGATTTTATAGACCGTTTCTTCTCTCGCCTTGACCGTACAAACTGATTTCAGGTGTCTAGGATTTGGTTAATCAGTGTCGTATTGGAGCACAGATTTCTCCAGCACTGGGCATAAACAATTGCCTTATTTTAGTTTATGAATAAAGTTTGCTGAGATTAACTACACTGGTCAGATTTGCAGGTGCATGTGTTGTTGTTTTTTTTTTTTGTTGTTTTTTATGGATGACACTGACATCGCTCAGCTATCTAATTGTTTTTTTTTAATAGTAATATTATTTTAATATTTTTGTCATAGCCAGCGAATAACCTTATTAAAAACGTCTCAAATATATAGTGATGGCCCCTTTATCTTTTAGATTAACAACTTGGATGTTTAAAAACTAAAAAGCGTCACCGTCTACAGTCAGTCAGGTCTAAATACTTAAAGGGATAGTTCACCCATAAATAAAAAATGAAGTCATCACTTACTTTCCCTCAAGTTGTTCCAAACCTGTATGAGTTTCATTCCTCAATTGAACACACACACAAAAGAGGATATTTTCAATAATGTTGGTAAAGCAGCCATTGATTTCCTAACGTCAACTGTTTAATTACCGACATTCTTTCAAATATTTGTGTGTGTGTGTGTGTGTGTTCAGCAGAAGAGAGAAACTCATACAGGTTTGGAACAACTTGAGGGTGAGTGTGATGACTTAATTTTCATTTTAGGGTGAACTATCCCTTTAAGGCAAAGAAAACTAAATTCTATATAATTACACAAAGTCTAAAATTAGAATAAAATTAAAAACCTTTCCCACTTTCCTTAAAACCGAGGCGTTTGTTAGATCAGAATCTTGTTTAACGTTTGAAATGTATGGATTATAATAAGGCTATTAATACCATAACCAAAATATTAATGAATTTAGAAAATTCGTGAATAAGACGCGTGGATGTCCCATAAACAACCCCACAAAAGAAATATGCAATCTGACCATTCAAGTTTCGGACAGTGCTGCAAATGAAGTTCACCATTCCTGTCGTGAATGTACTATTAGTATCATTAGAGATATTTAAATATGATGCAAGATTTATTATTATTATTAGGCAAAATTATCAAACATTTGTAATGTATTTTTTTAAATTTAGTTTTAAAAACCACTTTCAGTGACTGTAGGTCAATGCGTTTATTGAAAAGCAGTGTGGAGGAGGTTTATCCCACATCTCCTGCAGGACTGCCTCATTGTCAAGCATGGATTCATTTTAGGATGACTTCTCTATTAGCTTAGAGACAGTCCAACTGCTCATAAAGTCATTTTAGCCACACAGACGTGGGTGTTTGCTCATCATATTAGTGCATTTCTTAACTCAGCTGGAGGCCATTGAAAGAGATGCAGATCAAAACTCAACTTTACTCAGGGATGATAAATCATGAATGCCTTACTGACTAATAAAAGCAAATGACATCCATTTAAAGTTGACACAGACATCACACTCCCTGTATCAAGTTTACAGTAAATAAATGAAAAACAACTGAAGCATTAGACGTATAATCCGGTGAACAGTCACATAATGCTGTATTAATCTCTGAACACCAATTATAACCACTGTAAAGCAGCTAATTTACTATGCTAATTTTACTATTATTATTTGCTATTAATATTACTAATTATATACTTATTAAAATAACACTTACAATGTATTAAATAAAAGGTTATATCTGTACACTTTAAATTTGACCGTAAAGATTTAAAATATTTTCAGAAATACTTTCAAACATTTTTTAAACATATTTAACAGAATTACTTTAGAAATTTAACCATAAAGATTTAAAATACTTTAAAATGTTGCACATATTTAACAGAATTACATAAAATAAAATGTGCTAAGAGGAAATAAAGCTGATATTTGCTTGTTGTGAGTGAAAAATAACTCCTCCATGCAAATTCATAGTTTGATATGCGTTTAATAATGCTCCAGAATTAGAATTCTAAGATTTTTTTAATTTTATTTTTAAGTACAGCCGTGGCCAAAAGTATTGGCAGTGACAAATTTTGTTTTGCAAAGTTTGCTTCATTATTTTTAGATGATTTTTTCACGTTTCTGTGGTACAGTGGAAAACAGTGATAAGCATTTTATATGTTTTAAATTGGCAGAAACATTCAAAATATGCAAAAGTAGATATTTACAGCGTTGAGGTTTCTTCTTCATAACCTGTTCAATTCTCTCTGGTATGCTGGATATCAGCTTCTGGGCCTTATTAGTGCTCGGAGTTTCACAATTTGTGGACTTCTGCTTGTCCACTCGCCTTTTGAGGACTGACCACAGGTTCTTTATGGGATTAAGATCAGGGGAGTTGCCTGGTCACGGATCCAAAATTTCAATGTAATGATATCCGAGCCACTTCATTATCACTCTTGCCTTGTGACATGGTGCTCCATCATGCTGGAAATGCACGGATCATCACCAAATTTCTCCTGGGTCGTTGGAAGAAGTTCCTCTTTCAGGGCGTTTTGATACCATTCTCTATTCATGGCAGTGTTTAGGGCAGAATTGTGAGAGAGTTCACTGTTTTGGATGAAAAGCAACCCCACACATGAATGTTCTCAGGATGCTTCGCTGTTGGCACGACACAGGACTCACCATTTCTCCTCCGGACAATCGATTTCCCAGATATCCCAAACAGTCGTAAGCGAGCGTCATCAGAGAAAATACCTTTGCACCAGTCTTCAGCTGTCCAATCCTTGTACTTGCTGCAGAATTTCAGTCTGTCCTTGATGTTTTCCTTGGAGAGACGTGGCTTCCTTGCTTCCCTTCTTGACACCGGGCCGTTTTCCAAAAGTCTGGGCCTCACTGTGTGCGCAGATGTACTCGCATCATGTGCTGCCAATATTGAGCAGCACAGGAGACGGTCCTGGCGCTTGCCAGACACTCCGGGATGTCCTGAAGCCTTCTGCAGTTGAACCTCGCTCCTTGAAGGTCTTGATCCAGTAAATTATACTTTATGTGCAATATTCTTTGCAGCAATTTCCTTAGAAGCGAGGCCATTTTGATGCAAAGTGTTGATCGCTGCATATCTTTCTTTGGAGGCAACAATTGCTAACACAAGAACACAATAGGAAGCGCTTCTTCCCTCCTTTCATAGCAATCAGTCTGCTCTTATAATCCAATCAGTATAAAGAGTGAATTCACCTGACTAGTCCTTGATCACATTTCCCATGTGCTGATGATGGTTTTTGTGATGAAGTAAAAAAAAAAAATTGGCCAATGAAGCTTTTTGCAATTATTTAAATTCAGGGCTGTCAAAATTAACGTTAACACATTCGATCATTTGTTTTAGTTTAACGCATCATTTTTTTTACGGCAATTAAAGGGTTAGTTCACCCAAAACCTGCAAGACTTTCATTCATCTTCAGAAACACAAATGAAGATCTTTTTGATGTAATCTGAGAGATTTCCGTCCCTCCATTAACAGCTACGCAACTGACACTTTAATGCTTCAAAAAGCTCATAAAGATTGTAAAACTAATCCATATGAATCAAGCGGTTTAGTCCAACATTTTCTGAAGAGACTCGATCGCTTTATACGATGAACAGACTGAATTTACTTTTATTCACATATAGAATATTTGGACTAAACCGCTCAATTCATACGGATTAGTTTTACTATTAGCTTTCAGTGGAGGGATAGAAATCTCTCGGATTTAATCAAAAAGATATTTATTTTTGTACCGAAGATGAACGAAAGTCTTACGTGTTTGGAACGACATGAGGGTGAGTAATTAATGACAGAATTAAAATTTTGGGTGAACTAACCCTTTAACGCTGCGTCATCCTTTAGCTAGCGTTACTTTATATCAAGCTCTTACTCATGCAAATGATTTTAAATCATTCAAGTGCGATAAGACACAAACTCAGTGCGTTACTAGCACGCGTCTGTCGATCTCATTCGTACAGAAAGCTGCTTCAGGTCAGGTCTTAAAGTGACAGCAGCCTAATACACCTGCTGCTGTCTGTGTCAATGTTAATCACAGAACAAAAGAAAAAGAGAAAATCACTCATTGCTCTTGACTAAATCACTTTTGTTGCTTTATGTTTAGTGTTTATTCAATTTCTGTATAGATCAAATATATAAAATATAGTCTGTTTTTTCTACATTAATTTGGAGATTAAATGTGAAATTACAATATAAAAATATATATTGAAAACTTTAATGTTAGGTGCGAGTAATTACAGAAAGATGTTTGGTTAATTGTTTTAAATGACTGACAGCATGTTTTGGAATGCATCTGATCACTCTCTGCACGACAAAACCGTGTGAATCAACACCACAACAACTAAAGCAGCAAACTTTGAAACAAAATTTGTCACTGCCAACACTTTTGTCCACGGCAGTACATTTTAGTCCTTTTAAAAATTAATAGTTTTATATTAATAATCTTAAGTTGTTTATCACATGAAATTGTATGATTTTGCTTTCTCAATATTTCAAGTTAAGTGTAATTAAAGGTAGGGTAGGCAATTTTAGGAGCTGCTAGCAATAGCGAGCTAGCTTTGAGAGCATAAGATCCCACCCTCCCTTCAGAGCGTCTCCAAAGCCATGCCTCCTTCAGAACACATGAACACACACAGCAGGGAGCAAAACAAAAGCGTCATGAGAGATGGCATTAAACTACCTCAAAACATAACATTACAATAATAATGAACATAAGCTCTGACCTGTACCACCTGACTGCTGCAGATTCATTTCGGAGTTGATAGTTTTGCCATTGCAATGCGTAAATTCAAGTCGCGAACCGCTCCGAGTTTAATGTCACAGGTTTCCATCTCTTACAAATTACAGTAGTTATGGTGTGAACGCAGCATAAGCTGGTTGTTTTGGTTCAGGAGGAACTGTAAAAGGTGGCTGCTGTTTCTGTTGTGGCGCTCAGTGACTGACGTCTGTCTAACCCTGCATAGCATAAAACACGCTGATGATGTGTGACGTCTGCGTGAGCAGGGTGCGGAAGTATGAAAATACATACGTTGACAGGCAGGTAGGACATCGTATCATTGGATTCGGACCTAATGCAATGATTGGACGAACATTGTATGGGTCCTATATGCCTTCCACAGACGAGATATATACATATAAATTCATTTAGACCACTTAGTGAATGCTATCAGGATGTGAAGAGACTTTCAACCAGCATAACAAAAAACGTTTCTGGAACAAATCACCTACCCTGCCTTTAACACTCCTTTGTAGTTTAAGGTCTAAAGTTCTACTTAATATTAGAGTTAAAAATAAGTTTGTAATTACCTCAAATTTGAGTCATGCTTACTTGTTAAGGTTTACGATTTACTAATATTATTTATTGCTTAATAGTAGTATTAATATTGACTTATTGCTGTAGCTCATGTGTCTGTGCTTGAAATGCTGTGAATTTGTTGATTGACCATAATAGTGTCTTGTGTCTGTCTTTTTGTCCTGCACAGATGCTGCAAAACACGCTCACGGTGTTACTTCAGACGTAGCGGCGACCCTTCTCCAGCTCATCTCCCATCAGGCCTCGGACAGCAGACGTGCTCCCTCCTCTCCTCTGAGCGCCACCCCCCCGCCAGCCCCCTCGCCCGCCGCTGCTACGGAAACTCAGTTCACCCAGGACCAAGACCTGCGGTACACCCTGGGAGGAGCCGCTGGCCCTTCCTGAAACGTTGCTCTGAACTTTATCTTTTGGTTGTTGTCTTTTTTTTTTTTACTCAATGTGCTTTACCCATTTACTACTCATTAATGTGTTTCTTTCTTCCGTTAAAGGAAAAAGTGAATGTTAAAGGAACTGTTCTTGAATGCGAATGGATGATGTTCATCCCTCCCAGCGATGTACAGCATTATTTGAGGGCCGTCTTTTCGCACGTCTCTGACTGCAACAGTCTGTGAGTTTTAGCCAAGTGTGATTTTCTTTAGGACTGCGTAAGTGTGTCTAAATCAATCTACTTTCCCTGAAAGACGTCTCTTCCTTTAGTGCTGATATGAAGCAAGGGATTCGATCCGGCTTGCGCTACTTGTCATTCTTTCCGATTCAGTACAAAGGCAGAAGGAAAACTAGGAGAAGTAATTTGCAGTACTTGAGTGAGGCCTTAGTTTTCAACTCTTCATATAAGCTTGTGCAAAAGACATGTTTTTATTTAGATTTTTGGTGGGGGAAAGCGTGTGTCCTTATCCAAATATTGTCGTCAGGACCACATGGTTGAGTAAAGTTCGTTTAATTCAAAGGCATCTTCGGAAAGACACTGAACTGAATAAAATTTTAGCAGCAGAATTGCCCTTTTGATTTGACACCGCCAAATGTACATGTTGTAAAATGATAATAAATGAAAAATGTGGCTGAGTAAAGTGTGCCTGCTACATTTTATGTAAATGTTATAAATATATGCATGCCAGTGTTGTCGTTCACTTGTACTATTACATTATGTACATTTCTGAAGTACAAGCTCATGCAAAACATGCTGCCATAATACTTGCCATAAGACATGGTTTGAAGCACAGCGAAAGGAAAAATTTAAGGTAAATTTTAAGAATTGCTTTTTTCTTTTGCAAGTTTTTGTAGTTTCTATGTAAATCTTAACAGCTATAAAGGTAAATAAAAATACTTTAATGAATCAAAGTTAGAGGTAAATCTAACCTGTTTACTGTTGAGTATTTTATAATAAAGTAACAATCATTTTTACTTGCCACTAAAAGAGTAAAACCATTAATTTTTATTTCAAAGTTAAATCTAAGGAGTTTGTTTTAATCAAAAAGGTTATTTTCCTGTTCTTTCAGGCTGTTTCCCATGGATGCCAAATGGAGATTTAGGACTCTGGCATTAAGTGCATGGCTCAAATGGTCGCGGGGATTTAGGAAGGTCGAGACGTGCACTTGTCAGATTGCATCTGTGAGCTAATGCTGACAGATGCATAAATATGTGAGTGAGAAAATGTGAGTGTTAAACCATCTGCAGAATGTGGCATTAAAAAAACAAGCTCAGTCTGAGTGATCCACAGCTGCTGACAAGGCCATTAGAATTCATACTGAATTTTTGGCTTGATTCCCACCGAACTTCAGGATTTGGGGAAGAAATTAAGTAGGAGAGCAAGGTATATATGTAACATGTAGTTTTTTTGGTTTTTTTTTTTTTAGTCCGAAAATATTGAGGGCAAAGCTTTGAAATTTATTTTGTTAGTTAAATTAGAATTGACTGAAAAACTGAACTGAATCTAACTTTTGTGGTGAGTTAGATTTTATTTTATTTTTTTAAGTTTTTAAAAGACGGAGAACATTATGAATTGTGATCGTATTAAACAGCTTCAAAAGGTAAATAGAAATGCCTAAGTAAATATAATTGTATATTTCAAAACTTTATTTTATTCAGAGTAGCTTTTTCTTTTAGCAGAAATAACAAACCGAATCCATGTGAAGCTTCTGTTCATGTTTAAGTGTTTATATATCTGAAATGTAGCAGTTTCACTCGTATCCTTTGGTCTCAGTAAAGAGAGATTAGAAGCAGGCCTAAAGTTGCGATGCCAGTTTGATTAAAGCCATTTTTAGTCACTATTTTTGGTGCTCCGAGTAAATTTCAACTCTTAAATGAACAGTCATGCTGAGATAAACCAGATGAGCAGGCAGTGAGGAGATAAAAAAAAATCATAAAATGTATAAAAGCTTGATTGGGGATTGAAAAGTTTGGAAAGTTTCACATTTATTTGATCAATGTCTGAGCACTAAATAAGGTTAGGTTTATGTTTTATTATTTTTTCCATCCGTAGTTGTACTCTAAAGTAAACCGTGTTTTTTTTTTTTCCACTAGGTGTCGCTAGTGAGTTTCTGTGCGGTGTACCTGTTTGTCATTGCAGTGTGAGAAGATCATCTTCTGCAGGACGGTTTGTATAACTTTTGGACGTACAGTATGACTTGCAAAGGGTTGTTTTGCAATTATTATTTTGAAAAGAAATACTTCAGGGACAGGCTACATAAACTGCTAAGACTAGTCTCACAAGTTAGTCATCTATTTTTTTCTTTTCTTTTAGAAGTCAGTTACATAAAAATGTAGATTTGTCAAATTTAACTTTTTATTAAGACTGGCTAACTGCTAGTTGGTTGCACTAGTTGTTAAAAACAGTCTTAAAGGTGCAGTAAGCAATTACACTGTTGATATTTGAAATCAACCCACACACACACACACACACACATCCCTCCCTTCATTGCTCCACCCCCTAAATACACAAACACACAATGCAAGCGTGGATGTCTCTTTATCATATCAAAATAAAGCGAAGATGTTGAATGAACCGTAAGGAAAAACAAAAAATGAGCATACATTACACAAGAGTATATACACGCAAGAGATGGTTGTCCGTTGTCAGCAACTCCAGACAAAAAATATCACTCAAAACTGTCCTGTTACTATAGTTAACATCACAACAACAGCATATCTTGATTCTGTGAAACAGAAAAACAGCAAAAACAATGCTACTTCCGTATGGACCAGAAGCAATGCAAACCTCTGTGTCTGCATCCGTTTTCAGGGCTTCCCGCTCAGGTCTCTTCAGCGCTGGAAAGCTTTTCTAATATTTACGTTGGTCCTAAAACTCTTGCCTGATCATTACCTTTCTTTTTCCAGTGATATTCCTCTGACCTTTTCTCTTTTGTAATGTCTCTCAGCTATCTCTCTTTCTACAGTCTTTCTTCAAATCTCCCCCTTGCTCACTCTCTTTCCTCCTCCATCATGAGTGGACACGCCCCCTACTGCTGATTGGCTCACACTCTCTCCTCCCCCATCATGACTGGACACGCCCCCTGCTGCTGACTGGCTGATCCACTTTCAACAGCATTTCTCAGAAATTACTTTCTGCACCTTTAATGTCTGTGTTTGAGCAGCTGGCCCAAGATGTGCATCTACATCACAAATCATTCATGTGTTGCTTCTGATGCTTGATGCCCTGTGTTATTTAGTGCTATTTATAGACTATTATAGTATTTATTTATATTTTGAATTCCAGTTCATTTTAATTTTAAAGTATTTAGACACAAAAGCTACATTTAAAAAAATAAATCTGATTGGCATCATATTAGATACAATTATAAAACCAATTTATCTTCTTGAAGAAAGAGAGAAAGTCATAGAGGTTTGGAACGACATGAGGGTGAGTAAATAAATGACAGGATTTTTATTTTTGGGTGAACTATCTCTTTAAGTTGGGGTCACTGTAGTTGTGTTTGATGTTTTACTAAGCTTCAAATGAGTGTCACTCCTGATTATTTTCAACATCAACACAGCTATTCAGATGTGGAAAACTGAAGTATGCATTGAAATAGGTAGCTGACATGAATTATTTGCCCTCTCTATATATTTCTCTTTCTCTCTAGTAATCTCCTATTCACAAATAGAGGCCAAAAGAGGCTCAGCCAGCTGGATGAGATTATCTTTTTTTTCTGATTAGAAATCAACGTCAGCACACCCCCTAAAACACGCAAGTGTACCATCCTCTCTCTGAGCTCCGCCTCTCTCTCTCTCCTTCCCTACGGCTGATATAAGGACGCCCACACCGACTCCAAACACTCTGAGAGGGAGAAAACCAGAGGTCACTGATAAGAGAAGGCAGAAAACAGGCCACCGGCATATCTGAGAGGCTCAGCAGAGAGACAAATCAGAGAAGACTACTATCAGTCAAGGAGAGTGGAGACAACACCACGAGCATTGAAGAAAGCTGTCTGGAGGACGCCACGTGTGTGTGTGTGTGTGTGTGTGCATATGTATGTTGAGACAGGCATAGGTAGATTCCAGGGATATTTGTGAGACTGACAGAGGACACAAGCAGATCATGGATCCCTCGAGTCCCTCAGAGGGCCCCGTGGAACCCAAAGAAAGAAGGAAAATCCAGTTCGCCGTCCAAGCAACAGAACCGACCCAGCTGGACCCTCGGCAGGTTGAGATGGTACGACTTTCACACACACACGCACACACACACAGATACTGACTGGTAGCAAAGACCCTTCTGAGGTACTTTATCCTGATGACGCTGTTTAAAGTGACTTTAAAGTGTTAGTTTGTGTGATGGAGACTTTTGAAAATTATTATTTAATTATTATTATTATTATCTTGAACCTGTCAACAACATTTCCGGGTCATTTTTCAAGCCAAAATCAGATGAAAAAAAAATAAGAAATTAGGTTGTACTTTTTTTTTTTTTTTTTTAATGAAGCTTACTTTTTGTCTTTACGTTTTTGTTTTTTTTTATACATTGTGACGTTAGTTTTCTTGCTCTCATGACGTTAATGCAAAAATGTTTACTGCTGTGATGTGAAAGAAATTATATAGTATTTAATTAGGGCAGTGACTATTTGCACTAAGTGAAATTAGCGATAGATTCTATTTATCCTATGTAAAAATAGCAGTGTTTTTTATTTGCAATAAGTGAAAAATGTAGTGGCAGATACTATTTGCTCCCCAGTGTTGTTGTACATTAAATGATATGCAATAATATTTATATTAAATGGATGCCGGAAAATAAAGCCCTCTCTACCTAACCCTAACCCTACCTGATAAATACTAAATTATTAAACACTAGTTAGAAACTTTATTTCCACTTTCCAATTATTTTCTTCATTTTTATTGAAAATAAATCCCTTTCCGATCTGATATGTGATGGGGGGGGGGGGAAGAAGTAGAGCGAGTTCGGCAAAAGGCGGATTCGAACTCGGGACGATTTGCATCAAAACTTTCTGCCAAGCGTCTTACCTCTACACTATTTCTACTGTTCACAATCCAGCGTCTTCTGTAATTTTGTCTGGCCCAACCAGACGTCAGTGGGCGGAGTTAGTGTAAATAGCCTCTGCCAACAAGGCTGATTACAAGGCCATTACATTTTAGAAGAGTTTTAGAAGAATAATTTAATTTGAAATATATTTAGTTTTTCAGTGTTTTTTATTTATTTATGCCATTTAAATTTAAAAAAAGCAACAAACAAAAAATGTAAAACATGATATGATGATAAAATACTTTTTAAAAACAAATTAAAATGAATAAAAAAGTGTTAAAGTAATGAGAATCTTATGATAATAATGGAAATGACAAAAAAAATTAACACAAATACAGAAGAAATCTGTTACTTATTTTTTAAAGTAAAATGATAAATAGAAAAAACTTATTTTACAGGAATGAGAAACTGAGCTTATTAAAACAATGTCCAGATGCAAACCAATCTTAATGGTAAAAAAAATAGGCTTCATTTTCTTCATGTAAAATTAAAATTTTGCGGTCAAATGTGACCTGGAGACATGTTTGCCCTACACACTTCACTGAGCATGCTCATTAAATGTGAAGTTTTAAGGCTATAAATTTGTCCTGGAAATGGTAAACAGTGTGTGACCTGGACTGGGGTGAGTTGATGTTCTGGATACCATGACGTGGTTTTATTGCCTCTGCATGCACTGGGTAAATTGCACTGTGGTCATGTGCATGTTTCTAAGTCCGCTATTGATTTTAGCCTTCAGTTGTGTTGCACATACATTTTTTAGATAAAGAGGTGAAACGATGGCTGTGAATTCGTCTTTTTCTGGATCTCTGATGTGTGTGTGTGTGTGTCTCGTCCTGGACCAGTTCCCCGTCCTGTTGGTGTTGTAATTTTAGTCTTAACAAAGTGGGTCGAGGAGCTGTTCTGTACTGCGCTGCAGCAGAGATAGGCCAGCGATTCTTCCTCAGGAGACACGAGTTAAAAAAAGTGAGAGTGAGGAAGAGAAAGACTGACGCTTCTGTGCTTCATAGCTGTTCACAAACATTTATGAACATGTTTAGATGGCAAAGGTATCGACTGTACAAAAATGAAGATTCCTTCATCATTCACTCACCCTCACTGCGATTTATTCCAAACAAATGTGACTTTCTGTCTTCTGTGAAACACAAGAAGTTAAAAAGAAAAATGTCCTGGCCACTTCAATCTTCAATCCACTCCGACTGCTAAAAACGACTTGCTGTGCTATATTCTTTCAGCAAAACAGATGAGAAGTTGTCATTAAAATCATATGAATGTTCTTTTGAGTCTGTTGATCATCTTCACAAAATTGGCCTGAATGATTTGTTTACAAACTGGACTGTTCATACGAGTTTGAAAATTATGACGTTCACATTTTTGCAGACTCGTTCAGTAATATAACACAATAACTCCATTTATTGTGCACTTTGATACTTTGCAGACCTTTTACATTCACATACAGCTAATTACACACTACATGAAAGGCAATATTGGGAAAAGGATAATAGGGGCACTTTAACTGGACTAGCATGTGTTGTGCCTGTTGGTGTCAGACTGAATGGATGGGTTGTATTTGGTTCTAGTCCTGGCAGGATATAGATCCATCTGATCATTTTGTCTTCTCCATTTTTAATCATATTTTGTAGCGAATGGAAACAGCCCAGCAGCGTCTGTGGGAACAGCTTTTTGTTCTGGCTCTCTTCTAACTGAATCTTCTGGCAATGTTTCGAATATATCATTCATAGTTAATCAGATGGTCTCTATATTTTCTGTTTTGATCAAAAGTGATTCCATGTCAAACAATAGTGACAGTTAAGACAAAAGAATCACTTTCAAATAAATGCTGTTCTTTTGAACTTTTGAAGAATCTTGAAAAAATACATCATGGTTTCCACAGAAATATGAAGCAGCACAACTGTTTTCAACATGAATAATAATAAATGTTTATTGAGCAGTAAATCAGCATATGAGAATGATTTCTGAAGGATCATGTGACACTGAAGACTGGAGTAATGATGCTGAAAATTCAGCTTTGAATCACAGGCATAAATTACATTTTAAAATATTAAAATAGAATACGGTTATTTTAAATTGTATACTGTTTTTGCTGTATTTTGATCAATACATGCTGCCTTGGTGAGACTTCAAAACACACATATACACACACACACACACACACACACACATATATATACACTCACCTAAAGGATTATTAGGAACACCTGTTCAATTTCTCATTAATGCAATTATCTAATCAACCAATCACATGGCAGTTGCTTCAATGCATTTAGGGGTGTGGTCCTGGTCAAGACAATCTCCTGAACTCCAAACTGAATGTCAGAATGGGAAAGAAAGGTGATTTAAGCAATTTTGAGCGTGGCATGGTTGTTGGTGCCAGACGGGCCGGTCTGAGTATTTCACAATCTGCTCAGTTACTGGGATTTTCACGCACAACCATTTCTAGGGTTTACAAAGAATGGTGTGAAAAGGGAAAAACATCCAGTATGCGGCAGTCCTGTGGGCGAAAATGCCTTGTTGATGCTAGAGGTCAGAGGAGAATGGGCCGACTGATTCAAGCTGATAGAAGAGCAACTTTGACTGAAATAACCACTCGTTACAACCGAGCATACCTGTCAACCCTCCCGTTTTTCCCGGGATTCTCCCGTATTTTACATTGCTATCCCGCTATCATCCCATTTAAATATTTTCCCGTATTTCTCCCGTATTTTTAATCTTTCTATAAAAAGATATATATCCCAATGGGCGCAAACCAGTTAAGCGGAAATCCCGCCCTGCAGCTAATTTCATTGGTTAAGGTTACAATGACGGGTAGGTTTAGGGATCAGTGTTTGGTGTAGGCAATCAGTACTGTGATTCACATGACCAATAAAATCTTTAGAATCGGCTGCAGGGCGGGATTTCCACTGAAGTAGTTAGGGGGGGGAAATCGCGTGAAGAAAAACAGCAGCATCGAGGATGGACGAACATGAGAGAGATGGGATTAACACACGCAATTATGTCAAAATGTCCGTTTTGTCGAGTATCCTCATAAGAGCAGTCTGAGCAGTCTTAAATTAGTTAAATAAAGTTGTAAATGAAAGCAAAGAGTTGTGAGAGAATAAGACGAGTGTGAAATCCGTGTCTCTGTCAGCGGCTGGTTTTAAAGAGACAGTAGCCAATAAAGCTTTCTGTCAGTAAAGTTAATCAAACAAAGGTAACAGAAAAACTGCTCTTGACTATAGATTATTTTTTTTTTTTTACTTTAATAAGGATTAATCTATGTACAATTTTGATGCAGTACAAAAACTGTATGCAGTACAAACTGTTTGATAACTTTAATTTCTGTATATTTTTCCTACCTGTTAGACAAATATTTATTGTTTTTCTACATTAATTTGGAGATTAATTGTGAAATTATTACATTATAATATGTTAAAAAGTATGTGTTTTTTTTTAACGGCGATTAATCGTGATTAATTAATGTAGTTAATACATTGCAATCGATAAAAATAAATAAAGAAACATGAATAAGTCTTATGTTTATTTTAATTGAATATTATGTAGGCTATTTATTTATGTTAATATCTGCGCAATTAATGTGTATTTAGCCTGCCTGCCTCTGCCATCCCCCACCCCCACCCCACCCCCTTCAGATTTCCCGTATTTTGGTATCCAAATGTTGACAGGTATGCAACCGAGGCATGCAGCAAAGCATTTGTGAAGCCACAACACGCACAACCTTGAGGCGGATGGGCTACAACAGCAGAAGACCCCACCGGGTACCACTCATCTCCACTACAAATAGGAAAAAGAGGCTACAATTTGCACAAGCTCACCAAAATTGGACAGTTGAAGACTGGAAAAATGTTGCCTGGTCTGATGAGTCTCGATTTCTGTTGAGACATTCAGATGGTAGAGTCAGAATTTGGCGTAAACAGAATGAGAACATGGATCCATCATGCCTTGTTACCACTGTGCAGGCTGGTGGTGGTGGTGTAATGGTGTGGGGGATGTTTTCTTGGCACACTTTAGGCCCCTTAGTGCCAATTGGGCATCGTTTAAATGCCACGGCCTACCTGAGCATTGTTTCTGACCATGTCCATCCCTTTATGACCACCATGTACCCATCCTCTGATGGCTACTTCCAGCAGGACAATGCACCATGTCACAAAGCTCGAATCATTTCAAATTGGTTTCTTGAACATGACAATGAGTTCACTGTACTAAAATGGCCCCCACAGTCACCAGATCTCAACCCAATAGAGCATCTTTGGGATGTGGTGGAACGGGAGCTTCGTGCCCTGGATGTGCATCCCACAAATCTCCATCAACTGCAAGATGCTATCCTATCAATATGGGCCAACATTTCTAAAGAATGCTTTCAGCACCTTGTTGAATCAATGCCACGTAGAATTAAGGCAGTTCTGAAGGCGAAAGGGGGTCAAACACAGTATTAGTATGGTGTTCCTAATAATCCTTTAGGTGAGTGTGTGTGTATATATATATATATATATATATATATATATATATATAAACAGTCTATAAACTTTATAAACTTAATTCAAGATATATTCTCTGAAAATAAGTTTTCTTATGTTTCACATTTTTTCTTTCAAAGTAAATTTATCTTTTTAAAATGTTTTTAACAATGGTTAAAAACTAGAAGAATACTTCAAGTGATTGTATTTCCATGGCAGATGAAACCATATTTCTGAAACCATACTCCATATGGCTGCATTTACACAAATTTTTCTCAGATTTTTTTTGTTTCTGACGACCAGTTTACATCATCATTTAAAAGTGACTCATATCCGATATCTGCATTTACACTATACGTTTGGCAAAACAACCCAAGGTAGACGTACTGACCCGGGAAAATTTAGGCCGAAAAGGAAGTAAAAACGGCGTGATTTGCAATGGACCCAGACGAAATGATAATAGAAGCTTTAAAGACCAGCAAAACATTGGGTTGAGCCTTTGTCCTCCATTGCGCCATTAAAAAGAGTCATGTGATCGTGATTGGTGTCCACTGTCGCTTTCTCAATGACGTACGACTCGCATTGATGGGAATATCTGATCTGTCCGCTTACATGGCAGGCGCAAATGCACGTATCCGATTCATATCAGATTTATTTCCACGAATGAATGAGGCCTGAAACTAATCTGATCTGAGAATATTGGATTGAGCTTTTATCCCACTTACACATTCGTGGGTCAAATTGGAGGAAAAAATCAGAATTGGGTCACTTGAACCATGTAATGTAAATGCAGCCTATGAGGACACCACAAAGGACTTGGGCAGGGTTACGTGCCACTTCTTATCTTCGTATATTAACAGAAATCAGGGTTGCTACTTCACCGTCCTAGTTTTTATAATTGCCTTCGAACCTTATGCTACTTTAGCGGTCCCCATTACAAAAGAACAGAGATCATTGAAGACATCAAGATGTGAACTAGTGACCCGCTTCAGTACTTTATAAACACCCGCAGTTACATCTAACTTTATCTTTACCAAGATACACAGTAGATGAAGTAGGCCTGATGCTGATCCAAACTATGTCCTCTATACACGGCAGCACAGTTTAACTTTAGACGTCCCAAAGGGGATAAAACACCCAGGGATCTTCATCAGCCTAGATCTGAAGTTCATTATGAGGCTGAAATGAACCTCTGTTACTCAAAATGAAAAACATTTAGATAAATGGAAAAATTGATACCTAGTTTAGAGTAGCATTAGTGTAAAAAATGGATATTGCATCCTAGTTTACTACTAATTCAATGATGCCATGAGGACCAGTACTGTTTCTTGGGGTTTTTTTGGCGATGGGGAGACGGCGGGAATTGTCATACAGTATAACAACTTACTATATATACTGTGACAAAATACCCCGCCATTGGATTAAACTTGTTTAAAGGTGCATTGCGCAACATTTCATGTTAAAAATACCCGTTTTTCTAACCCATACATGCTTAAACAATTGCCTGATGGGCCGAATGAGCCCTTCTATGATCACTGCGATTGCCTCTATAATCCTGTACAGTAAAATAAATAAGAGGGATTCGGGACGGAATCGTCTGGGCGTGACGTCATGCGCGTTCACGCTCACCTGGCAATGTCTGGCAGGTTTGTGTATTCGCCGCCATTATCCGCATCAGCGAAGACAACTCAAGCGACTTTTGCAAAAGTAGAAGATGGATTCAAAGAGACCGGCTTCTAGTTCATCCCAAACCCCAACGCAAACTCCACGTAACCGCGTGCACAACTCTGGTTGCAGTTTCGCGTGTCGCCAGAAGGGGGCATAGTTCTGCAAAAACTCAGAGACTTGCGCAATGCACCTTTAATGAAGTGTACTTTTCCTGGTCAATAATGGTGAAAATGTTCAATTGTGGTCAAGACTTTGGGTTTTGTCTCTATATAGAAACTAAGTAATTGAAATAAAAAGTGTGACAACTAGACCCAATCTCCGCCCTGTTTACACCTGGTATTAAGATGCGTTTTGGTCGATCGGATCACAAGTGGACGGGACTAAATACAGGTCTAAAACGTTTTGAGCTTGTCCACTTTCGAACACTTCCAGAGGTTAACTTTTTTTTTTTCTTTTTTTTTTGGAATACCGTGATGTCATATTATTATTATAATAATAATAATAATAATAATAATATATTTAAGCCAAGGATTCTGGAAAGAATGACCACAAGATTATTGTTTCTCTTGTGATTAATCTCTCCAAAGGTAAATGTCACTATCTCATTGTGCGATAAAGACAGGCTGTTCTCTAATCCTGTGCTTCAAAATAAAGAGATGTTAGTGTACAGTAGACACTTGCATCATGGGATGCATCTGTGATGGATTTAGTGTATGATACACGATTGTCATTTCCCTCAGTAGAGGGACTGTAGATTGCTGTCAGACATTCATCTGATTGAGAATTGTTTTGCTCACAGGAGAAGAGTATTTATAATGACCTACTTATATGTTGACATTAGGGACATTTTGAGATTTATTGATCACTGGCTCTTTACCTATGACCTGACATCACCAGAGCCACTAGACAAGATTTGAAAGACACCGAGGTATTGATCGAGGAACGTTCTGGATTTAGTACAACTCAAGCTTAGTTGACAGAATCTGTGGCATGTTGAGTTCCACAAACAGACATTTCATTTTTAGACGGTTGCACGCATGTGGATGCATTTTAATATTTGTGATTTATTCATTTAAATTTACATTTTTTGTTAGTTTTGAGTTTGTTGGCAAACCCTTGACCTCAGGTCGCTTCAGTGGGATTGTCCCTATAGTAAGTGGAATGCAAGTAAGCATCTGCAAATTGAGTAACATCTCTGAGAAAACAGCTTGATCCCGCAAAATACACGAGACTTGTAGATTGTTTCTTGATAAAAAAAATTATAATTCAGTTTTATTTTATAATAGACTGGATGTAGATTTTATTTTATAGGTGATATTGTATTTTAGATTGTATAATAGATCATAATATATTATTATAGGAATTTATAATACAATGAATGAAGAATTTTAATGCAGTTTTGACTGAATGTATATTTTATATTGTTGTTTTTTTTATAATAGATTAGATGTAGATTTGAGAGAGAATGTAGATTTTTAGATTTTATAATACATTATAATATATCATCTTAATTTATAATAGAACAAAGATTTTAATGTAGTTTTGACAATTTATATTTTATTAATTTATAGTAGAGTTGATGCAGATTTTATTTTGTTTAATAATAGACAATGTAGATAATTTTTTTTAGATTGTATTATAAATGATCATATATTTTATCTTAATTTATAATAGATCAAAGATTTTAAAGTAGTTTTTTAATTATTTTAATATTTAATATTTTATTTTCTTAATTTATAGTAGAATTTATGTCGATTTTATTTTGTTTTATTTTATATTAGACTGAATGTTGATTTTATTTTAGATTGTATAATAGATTATTCTCTTAATTTATAGTAGAATGGATGTACATTTTAATTTTATTAATAATTTTTTTAATAATAGATTGGATGTAGGTTTTATTTTATATTAGAATGAATGCAGATTTTACTGGATATACTTTTTTATATATAAGTTTTTAAAGCATAATATCATAACCATAAAATCATAATTTATAATGTTGACAAAAATACAATTTGAATTTGAAAAATATGAATTTGAGATTGTCTTGGTACTTGGCGTGACTCATTTTGCATTAATGACAGCAGCAATGGAGTACAAAAGGATTTGAGAATGATTTGACAAAAAGATCATATTAGTGACCTAGAAATAGTTCAGACATATTATTTATTCATTTTATAACTTACCTCCAGTAACCTTCAGTTACTTCCGGATTTAAACGTTATTGTAAATCTCAGATTTCCAGCTTGGTCTCAGACCCTAAATACAGTTTGAAGCTAAAAGCGAAAGGGCACATTATATATTACATAAGAAGACATGGCAAGCGCTTATATTATAAAGAGGTGATGACAGCGTCAGAGATTGAGATTATGTAATTTGAGCTGCACGAAACAGTCATTGAACTCTCACAATGGTCAAGATACGCTTCGGAGCCACTGACTGGAAATCTGCTGAAGTATTCCAGAAAAATATGGCCTTCTGGGACACGGGTGTAAAACGCTGCGTAAAAAGTTGCAAGACTCTGGATTTTACAGTTAATCCGCTATCTACACACAGAGACTCATTGACGTCGCAAGGTGACCTTTGGTGTGGTGTGTGTTTGTGGGTAAACAGAAATGTGATTTTTATACTCGCAGTTCATACACACCATCAGATTCACTGCTGAATTCAGGCTGAAGTGCATGTCCAGGTTCATTTAGCAGACCCCTGCAAAAACATACTATGGTGCTATCGTGGTACTTTGTACAGCTTATATAATTCATGCCATGGTAATCAATTATTAGCATGTTTTGTTTGTGATTTGTGAAGAGGAAAAGGGGAACTTTATGAGAGCAATTTAATAAAACCTAGCTGACCGGTGTTAGACTTGAATTTCTAACCTCGATATGATATCTTGAAAAATATTGATATTTGACACCATTTTTGATACCATGGAGAAAGCTGCCATATATACCGCCATACAAATCATTTGTTATTATCTCATAATTTTTTTACAATTTGGGTAATTTTGTTGTAATAGCTTACACACAGCTCAGGGAGGAATAGTTCAACTACATTAACAAACAAAAAAAGACAAGTAAACAGTCAGTAATAAAATAAGAACAAATTGCAAATGATAGCACAAATAAATACAATAGAATAGAGACTAAATAAATAAACATGGCTTTAAGTTTTACAGCTGGGTCTAACAGTAGTATTCAGGTAAGAAATACTACAGAAATTAAATAATCAAGTAAAAATATGTCAATTTGTCTTTTGTTCTTTGATTTACATGACAGACAGCATCAGGTTTATTAGGCTGCTGTCACTTTAAGAGCTAACGCACTAATCCAATATACTGTTACACAACATGCAATTTATTTTTCAACCATTTACCTTCCAAAACTGACTGTATTTACCCGAATACTCGGCAAGATGGGCATTTTGACAACATTTTGTATGTATTTGACTGTTTAAGTGCAATAAGCCACAAATTTTATAAGAGCGCCACTTATATAGATCAGTGGTGCGCACGCTTTTGGTGTAAGTGTGAAACCTGCGGGAATGACAAAAATTTGGGGCAATACAAGCACTATTCAAGCAAATGAGCAAATAAATTGAGCCACAAAACCTATTTTTGTTTAAATAAATGTGTGGCTTAATTTACTGTAATCATAATGCACATCATGAGCAGCTAGGTTGTTGCTTGCTTTTGGTTTCTTGAAATCAGCCTACAAACCGTGAGTGTTTCTAGTCTGCAATGCTCAAAATGTTGGAACGGTTTATGTAAAACATAAAACACAAATTTTTACAGAACCTGAGGGAAAGAGGGACTCGTAATATCATAAAAGCAAATACATCTGGGAAACTTTGCATTGAAAATGCTGCTACCTGTCATTATCACAACTGTTTTGAATTTTTTTTATTTTTTTTATTTTATGTGTACAAAGATGTGGCCGATATTGTCCTCTGGGGTATTTTTGGTCTTTTCTTTAGTATAATGATGTCTTGTGACTTTACAAATAATACTTAAATGATTAAATGACCGCATCAACCCCAAAACAACTTAAGTTTACAGACAAAACATCAACTGTCAGCCATCAAACTGCCAGACAAAACATCAGGAGTTCAAAGAATGAAATGAACTAGATGTTTGGTGTGAATGGTCGCCTCTGTGTTACTATGCAGTCACTACATTCTGTGTGGTTTTTACTGTTGCTAGGTGTTTGCTAAGGCAGTGCTTGCTGACCTTATTCTGCGAGTAGTTGCATTTTTCAAAGGACTCATGACAACAGCTGATGCACATTAGGTTCTTACAAAAAACAAAACAAAAATCATGAATATCTAGTTTACTTGCTTGCCTCAAATAAAACTTTGTCAAATACAGTTATTTATATCCTCCTCTAAAGAGCTTGTTTTATCAACCCAGGACCTTATAAATATGACCTTGTCTCCAGGCAAACTGATACTCTTGGAATTTATGTAAAGTCACCCGGCCTGATTAGAATTTAGTCTGTAATATGCAATAGAGAGAGAGTCAATGAACAGACAGACTGTGGACTGTCATCTGAGGCTGAGACTACAGGAACTATTGAATAGTGCATCAGGGACACACGCATGCCAGTTTTGTTATGAGAACATAATACCGACACAGCCAATTAGGTCAAATGCAAATGAACATCCACCAATGAAAAAGGCTGGAGATGGAAAAGTTTACAAATTGCACAACTTATTTTTCAGTGTGAAATGGGAGACTATCTTTTATGTTGGTTGGCAACAGTGTTGGGGAAAGTTACTTTTAAAAGTAATGCGTATACAATAACTCTAACTTTCCAAAAAAAAAAAAAAAAGTTACTTTTTATGGAAAGTAATGCGTTACATTACTTTGGTGTTGCTTTTTCTAATCTCGGCTGGGCTTGCTTGTTTTGTTTTCTGACAACAACAAAGTTTTATTTTTGGCAAATGTAAGGGACCTAAAGTGAAATGAATAAACCTCAGTTTGGAATAGAATGAATGAATGAATGAAAGGCATTTATATAGCGCTTCCATATGTACTACTGTACACCCAAAGCGCTTTACAATCATATCAGGGGATCTCTCCTCAACCACCACCAGTGTGCAGCATCCACTTAGATGATGTGACGGCAGCCACAGTACAATGGCGCCAGTGCGCTCACCACACACCAGCTATAGGTGGAGAGAGGAGAGAGAGTGATAGAGCCAATTCAATGTAAGGGGATTATTAGGAGGCCATGATTGGTAAGGGCCAATGGGTGGAATGTGGCCAGGACACCGGGGTTACACCCCTACTCTTTACGAGAAATGCCATGGGATTTTTAATGACCACAGAGAGTCAGGACCTCGGTTTAACGTCTCATCCGAAGGACGGTGCTCTTTGACAGTGTAGTGTCCCCGTCACTACACTGGGGCGTTAGGACCCACACAGACCACAGGGTGAGCCCCTACTGGCCTCACTAACACCTCTTCCAGCAGCAACCTGGTTTTCTCAGGAGGTCTCCCATCCTCAGCCCTGCTTAGCTTCAGTGGGCAACCAGTCTTGGGCTACAGGGTGATATGGCTGACTGGAGGAAATGCAAATTCATGCCTGGACAGTAGAGGCGCAGCTCAAACAAACTTTTCAGCTGTGCTGCCATTCTGCATTGCAGTAGTATAGGACGCAGGAGAAGAAAGTTCAATACTTCAAAAAATTATGATGTGATGTTTATCTAAAGTCATTTTTTTTGCTTTGAATGGTTGATTTGGATCAATGTAGAACAGCAGCAAAGACATTGGTTAATAAAGTGATATTAAATACATAAAGTATATTTGTGTAATTTTACACATTTATTGCAGGTTTCCCTAATATTCTGAGTCAGCATTTTACTGTTTTTATTCATTTTGAGGAATACTGCAAGTGAGATAAATAAATGCATGCTCACATTTAGTCTAAAACTACAATAACCATCATCTTTCTACACAGCGCACACAACGCCTCTGCAACTTACTTTGAGTTCTCCCAACATGGGGACAGGAGCGCTGTCAGTCAATAAATGGAAGAACAAAGTAACTTAAGTTACTTATTTGAAAAAGAACCTCAGAAATGGTCTTGTAAATTTAAAAGTAATGCATTACTTTACTAGTGACTTGAAAAAAGTAATCTGATTACGTAACTCACATTACTTGAAATGCATTACCCCAACACTGGTTGGCAATTACATATATATATATATATATATGGGATATGTAATGGGAAAACATGGTAAAAAAAAAAAAAGTGCTATGATGTTAAATATTCATATAACTTTACCTAGACTACATACAGTTCTGAGAAAAACTTTAATAAGACATTATCTGGATTTCTGCATGATTGGTGCCAATATTGTACTTTTCATCAAATTTGTTTGTAGCAAACAACACAAAAGACGTTTGATAGTGTTTCTGTTTCACCCTTACAGTCCCACACTTCACTGAACAAATGTTCATTTTTGCGAAGGCCGTCAAGCTTCACATTGCAGAGGAAGATTTGCCACGGAACACTTTGTTTTCTCCAGAGCACTGTGAACTCCGCTCTAGTACATCCAGGTAGTCTTTTGGAAAGTTCAAATGGACGGCTTTCTAGTCCTTTGTTTGGAGAGCTTGTTGGTAACATTCAAAACTTAACTCTTATTCAGAGTTTTTCATTATGTAGTCTCTTTAACATATACCAGTATGTAGTGCAAAATAAGCCAGTAGAACTTTATATGTTTCTACACTCTTAAAAATAAAGGTTCCGATTAGAACTGAGAAAAAAAGGTCAAATTCTACTGGAGAATCTTTTTAAGGTCTACAAAGAACATTTTGTTCTTTAGTTCATCAGAAACCATTTATGCTATGCAAATAAAAAAGAAAAAAAAAGAAGAAAGACATATTGACGTAGGTGGTTCCAAGAAGATCCATGGAGCCTTTCCATTGAACAAAAAGGTTCTTTATAGTGTAAAAGGTTCATTTGATTTTTAAAGTTTTCTTTACATTAAGAAAAATGGTTCTTCACTGTAAGTTTTTTGGGGAATCCAGAATGGTTATATTCTGTGGCATCGCTGTGTAAACTCCCAAGACATTGTCAAAAAATTCTTAAATGAAAATGGTTCTTGATGAAAAGAGCCTAAGGTGTTGAAAAGAACCACTGAATAATCTGTTTTTTTAGGGTGAAAGTTGCACTCTCCTGTTCTCTTTTGGTGAACTATTGCTTATAATTTAAGTTAGGAATTGGTAGGTTTTAGTCAAGATTTTGCCATGATGTGGGTTGTTTACCTGGCAGAGTTCCTAGAAGACTAATAGATTAGTCGAGGAAGAGTTCTTTTCTTGAGATCATTATTCAGTCAGTTCTCTGTGTATTTTTGAGCTTTGTTGTACTGTAGACTCACTTTTTCCATTTGTGTCCTGCACTATTTGGCAGATTTGTATGAAGTAGTGTTGAGTAGAGGAAATCGAAAGGGTTTGAGTGGAGGGAGGCAGCAGACAGATGCAGTTCTCCGAATCTCTTCTTTTTTTCTTTTTTTTTTGGCCAAGATGTCACACAATGTGAAATAGGTTGTGATGGAAATGAATTACAAATAAATGCAAATAAAATACAATAAATAGTAATGTAACATGTATTATCTTAAAAATAAATTAATGCGAAAAGGTTAATTTAATAGTAACAAGATTTGACAAATAGCACAAAAATATACATCACAAGTTAATATGAATCGATGTTGACAAATGAATTATAATGTAGCAGGGAGGCTGGCCCTGTTATAATTTTACTGTTAATCACTGTGGATAAAACAGACTACTCACTCATACTTGTGCAAAATGTGATTTCGTTTTATTTTCTATTTTTCTTTAACAATTCTCTGCTGCTTGTCTTTCAGATTCGCCGAAGAAGACCCACACCTGCCACGTTGTTCAAAGTAGCAGACCAAACATCTCCTGAGGATGACATCTCCAGCCATCAGGTACCACAGTGCCACCTCAGTTCTGGAGGTTAAACTGCATTCATACATTGAATGAAAAATGCAGAATCGAGCTTTGTTGTATGCATAATATTCTCGGCAATAACTTCCCTTACAAAATACTGTGGATAAGTGATGATATTGTAGTAATACAGTGGTATCTCCATTTTACATGATAAATAATACCATTGTAAAATATGGAGCCCCTAAAAGCACAGTGATGGAAAATATATATAGTTCTTGCTGCTTTATTCTTGCTGTTGTTTATGCATTTACAATATTTAAAAAAAATTATAATTAAATGTTCATCTTCAGCTTAATAATAATTAACCATAATTTAATTTAAATGATGAATTATTATAGCAAATATTAATTATAAAACTATATACATACAGTATAATCATTTAATAATAAAACAATAATAATTATATATTTATTTTTAATGATTTTGCATTTTGTTTGACCTACAGTTGTAATCTAAATTATTCAACCCCCATTGCAAATCAGGTTTATTGGCAAAATGTAAATACTTTCAGCTGTTTGCAATAAATCTTTAGTACTTAGTAGAACACCCTTTTGCTGTTATGACCTGCAGCAAACGAGATGTATAACCAGACACCAGCTTCTGGCTGCATTTCAGAGGAACCTTAGCTCATTCCTCCTGAGCAATGGCCTTCAGTTCAGTAATATTCTTGGGTTTGCGTGCTGCAACCGCCGCCTTCAAATCCCACCAGAGATTTTCTACGGGGTTCAAGTCAGGTGACTGTGATGGCCACTGAAGAATCTTCCAGGACTTCTTCTGCAACCAAGCCTTGGTGGAATTTGAGGTATGCTTGGGATCATTGTCCTGTTGGAAATTCCAATGACGCCCAAGATTCAGCTTCCTCACTGACGGCATGAAGTTTTCTCCTAGGATTTCCTGATTTTTCAATGAATCCATCTTGCCTTCCACACGCTGCCGGTTTCCAGTGCCAGAGGATGCAAAGCAGCCCCAGAGCATCACCGAGCCCCACCATACTTAACTGTTGGCAGAGTGTTCTTTTCAGGATATGCTTCATTCTTCCTCCAGACATACCGCTGATCCATAGGGTCTGAAAAGTTCCAATCCCAAAACTTCTTTGGCTTATTTAGATGATTTTGAGCACTTTTCTTGTGCTTTTGGGTCAGTAGTGTGGAGTTCTAGCATCTGTATGCGCCTTACTGTGCAAGCTGAAACCTGTTGAGAAGTCTTGCTGCAGTCACTCGAGGGTTTTTCTGCCTTCTAAAAAAATCAGGTTGCAGCCATTGACAGCTTCCTTTTTCTGTCCCGTCCAGGTGGTGTAACCACTGTTCCTTTAACATTGAACTTGTGAACTTGTGAACTTGTGATGCTTCCAACGGTGTCTCTAGGAACATTTAGTGCCTTCACTATCTTTTTGTATCCTGTTCCTTGTTTGTGAAGGGCGACGATATCTTCTCTTAACCTTTTGGACAATTCTTTTGACTTAGCCATATTTCTAACATGCAGTCAAACGTGACACTCAACAAACCTAGCCAGTTCAGATATTTCATGTTCTAGCTCAAGCACACCTGGTGCAACTAATGAAGCCCTATAGTAGTTGCATCAGGGGTGTTCGAGACAACACCTGTTTTGCAGATCTGTGCTGTTGCGAGGGATTCTGTTCAGGGGGTTGAATGATTTTGAGACTGCAAAAGTCATTAAAAGTTGCATTTTCAGTTAAATTTGGGTAAACCACTTTTGTTGTTTTGAGACGTTACTTTTGTTTGATGTGTTCATTGCAAACAGCTGAAAGTCTGTATATTTTGCCAATTAACCTTATTTGCAATAGGGGTTGAATAATTTAGATTACAAATACTGTATGTGTTGATACTGTAATTTATTGACATTGAAACTATCTTCAGTGGGTTGTAGGAGAAAATGGAGTCCTCAAGCCAAAACGAATCAACCCAAATATCTACCAGCCACCATCATTAAAAGGTAAAAGCCTGTAGTTTTGCTTGTGATCTGTGCCTACTGTATTGTGTATATTCCGTAGATATATATATATATATATATATATAATTGTTCCAAAGACTTTCCTGCACTGTTCCGGATCTGGGTTTAAAAACTCTCCCAAGCTGCAAGTCTGTTTTTCCCATTTTACCGTGTGTGTGTGTAAGATTAGAGATGGTGACAGCTGTGATGGGTGTGAGTCTGTGCTGCTCTGGATCATCCTGGATTACAGCAGATAGCATACAGCTGCAAACACACACACACACAGTTTTAGAGGACAGACGTCCATCAGAAACATTTGCCATCAGATCAGTGCACTACAAAGATTGTGACCCACTGAGGACTGAGGACAATCTCGATTACTAGATTATGTCAACATAACGGTGCTGCTGTTTTCGTCTTTGGCTTTGTTTAGAACTATTTTCATTGACGGAGCAAAAATAAAATCACTGCGTATTTTGTCTAAATTGTCAGTAAGTGATATGAACTCATTGTTTATAGCAAAATCTATTTGAAATTCAAGGCAGTATTAAGTTTGACAGCACTCCTTGTCTAATATTGCTTAATTGTCTCATTTGATCCAATATTTTTCACTTATGAAATTCTATGAAAAACATCAAAAGTGTTAAAATGTAAACATTCTGCAAAAAAAAAAAAAATTTGTTCTATTTCAATGTATTGAAAAAAAGGGAAGCAAAGATAGCAATGCATTACTGTAATATTGTCTCTGAATGTCTGTTTTGTGAAACGTCTATTTGCAGAAAGACAGGCAGGTGGCTTATCCCTGTCCATACATGTCCTGTCATTGCAGCATAAATGAAACCCTTTCCAGTCGGCATGGTGCAGAAGTCTTGTTAAAATAACAGAGACCCTGCCCTTTTTTCCTGTGTGTGTTTTTGCATGTGCCTGCATTTTCCCATTGTGATTTGGTGGTCCCTGATTTGTGTGTTTCCCCCTGTATGTGTGTTTGTGGTTGTGTGTTTATAGCTGTGCAGCAGATGGCTGAAGCTCAAATGCAGAAATTAGGTGTGTATCCTCATGTAGAGGAGGAAGGGGAGGAGCCTATTCAGAGAGAGAGGGAGGAGCTATCCTCATCCTGCACACCTGGTAATCTTAATATCACATCACAGAGGAACCTTCTGCATGTGCATGTGGTCTGTACTAAGGTCATTATCATCAGGATATATAGGCCATCCTCACGCAACAGTGACATTTATATGATATGATATATATATATATACGCACACACACAATCATGGTCAGAATTATTGGCACCCTTGGTAAATATGAACAAAGAAGCCTGTAATTATAAATCTGCATTGTTTATCCTTTTGATCTTTAATTTAAAAAAATCAAACCTTTCATTGAAGTAAAAAATGTGAAAATGCGGGCAAAATCTCTGTATGAAATAAATGTTTTTCTCCAATACACGTTGGCCACAATTAATGGCATCCTTTTATTCAATACTTTTTGCGACGTCCTTTTCCCAAGATAACAGCTTTGAGTTTTCTCCTATAATGCCTGATGAGTTTAAAGAACACCTGACAAGAGATCAGAGACCATTCCAGTTCCAGTTCACCCCACTCATTTTCAATAGGGTTCAGGTCAGGGAACTGGGATTGTCATGGTTTCGTTTTGTGCTCAGTGACACAATTTTGTTGATTTTGATGTTTGTGGTGGATCATTGTCCTGATGGAAGATCCAACTATGGCCCATCATAAGATTTTCCGGCAGAAAAATAGGCCCACAATATTAAAGATCCAGCTGTATATTTAACAGTGGGCATGGGGTACTTTTTTTATCCCTGTTTGCACCAAATACATCAAGTGGGTTAGCTGCCAGAAAGCTCTTTTTTTTTTTTTATCTGACCACAGAAGCAGGTCCTGTTTGAAGTTCCACTCGTGTCTGACAACTGAATATACAGGAGTTTGTTTTTTGATGAAAGCAGAGGATTTTTTTTATTAGGCTGAACCCAAGACTCAAGTAATCTCTGCAATTCTCCATCTGTGATCCTTGAAGAGTCTTTGGCCACTCAAACTTTCCTCCTCGCTGTGCATTAAGACAATACAGACACGCGTCCTCTTCCAGGCAGATTCGTAACATCTTTAGTTTATTGGAACTTCTTAATTATTACCCTGATGGTGGAAATGGGAATTTTCAATTCTTTAGCTATGTTCTTACAGCCACTTTATATTTTGTAAAGCTCAACAATCTTTTGCTGCACATATTTTGTAACTATAACTATATTCTATTAGAATGTATTCTATAACTATATACATATAACTATATTCTTTGGTTTTACTCATTTTGATGGATGATTAAGGGATTTGGCCTTTGATTTTCTTCATATTTAAAACATTTATTTCATAAGGTGTGATTTCCCCCCAATTTCAATCGGTTTACTTCAGTGAAAGTTTAGAGTTTTGCGATGTTTTTGAATGAAAGATCAAAGGGATAAACAATGCATCTTTATATTCACAGCAATATTTTATCATATTTACCAAGGGTGGCAATAATTCTGATCATGTATGTATGTATGCGTGTGTGTATATATATATATATATATATATATATATATTAGAGCTGGAGGTGGACTTTGGATTAATGGGTTTTTAAGATTTTTTGAGTTAGTACAGTCTGTCATTGTGCATCTCAGCTTTTTCCTCTAAATTTCAGTGAAATTTTTTTAAATCCATTTTATGTATGTATGCATTACTTGCATGTATGCATTGATAAAGTATATTTGGACTTTGTGTCATTTTAAAACATCATTGTTTCCTTATGTTATACTACTCTTGTATCAGTACTAAAATATTTCAGGAAAAAAAATCAAGATTAGAAAATCAACAAACATGGTCACATTTGCATGTCTCTCTTCTAGCATTCAGAGATGAGATTATCTGTTGACTATATATAATATATATATATGTGTGTATATGTGTATATATATATATATATATATATATATATATATATATATATATATAAAAAAATTTACTTTCATTTTTTTTTAAATAAATACTCCTTTTTAAGATTCACAGGAGCAAAGGGGCATGGCAGAACACCAGTCTGGCATAAGACAGTCAGGAGCCACAGCACCTACTGAGGAGGAAGAGGAGGAGGAGGAGGAGGAGGAGGAGGAGGAGGAGGATGTAGAAGCAGCAGACAATATGGCAGTGGAGGAGAGCAGAAATGTGGACTGATAGAGCAAAAGTTTGAGGAACTTTAGACATTTTTTCATAATGCAGAATTTTATTTTGAAATCAGAATTGTTTATTGTCACTGATTCCATCATTTGATAACAGCTGTCTGTTTGTATTTTGAAAGAAAACGAGACTTAAAAAACTCTGAAAGACTGACGTTTTGGAGTGGTCAAACAACCTGAAAAGATTCATTCACCCTGACATTGCAATGAAATAGAGATATGCAGCTGTGCTCAAGCGTTTACATACCCCTTGCAGAATCTGCAAAATGTGAATTATTTTAACAAAATAAGAGGTATCATACAAAATGCATGCTAATCAAGGGTACGTAAACCTTTGAATGGGGTCATTTTAATAAATTCAGCTATTTTTTGTCTTGTGGACTACATCTTTTATGTCAAATATCTTATTCAGGCAGTACTAAATAAAAAAAATAACATGCATTTTGTTAAAATAATTCACATTTTGCGGATTCTGCAAGGGGTGTGTAAACTTTTGAGCACGACTGTATAAGGTAAAATCAATCAGCAGTCACATATTATATCATCCCAGCATATGCATTTCATACAGTCAAACAAACAGGTAAAGTACAAATATTTAGATCTATGAGCAGCATGGTGTGAATGTAAAGTATCGAGATATGTCAGTGTTCATTTCATGTCATGTTTTATGGTCCGTTCATTATGTGTGTGTTTGAGTTGCAGTATGTTTTGCGATTGGTGAATTTCTGTGGACATACAATGCCATCTAGTGTACAGACAATTGTTATACTGAATCCCATAACATCATTTGTCAAGAGCAATAATCCTGGAGCACATGGAAAGGCTCACTAAGTATTTAGCAGCATTTTTGTTTAGCATTATTTGTTAAACCACTAACCATCATCCTGGCGGCTGGGCTGCATATGCAGTAACAAAACAGCCGAATCTGTTAGTTGGCTTTATCTCAGTAACTCAGTGCTGTGGGGGAAATTAATCATGGCTCACTGTGAATAATGCATTCCTACAGTGTTGTCTTTGTGATTCATTTGTGGTTTGTCAATGACATTGTGATCAAAGCTGCTATAAACATCATATTTGCGTACTGCATAGAATTTGCATCTCTTGATATGACTATTTGGTTACACATAACAAAAACTCCAAATTCAGTGCCTCGGCTCAGTGCTCATGTGCATCAGAAATATGCAAATCATTTCATTTTATTCGTTTACGGTAGTTAACAATTTGCATTAATATTAGCTGGGTAACTTATAACTTAGTTTTTTTTTAGTTTCTTCCATAGCAAAATCTTTTAAGGGAAAACTGTTGAACTATTTGTAAAAAATTAATAATGATTTAAAATGATGAACCAAAAGCCACTTATTGCTTTTTTTTTAAAGAAATTACACTGCTTTATATTGAATATAATCATATTTGTATGCATATATAATCCTCCAAATCTCATGCAGGTACATGTTGTTGATTTTGATTAACATAGTGAATCTGAGAAAATGTACCAAATAAGTAAATGCATCCATACGAACTATGGAAATGTTTTAGGTTAAAGTCTGTATCAATAAATATATTTGCACTGAACTAGTGTTCTAGAATCTTTTTTCATATTTTAAGATTTTAACTGGCTAACTATATATTATTTCTTGACATCTGACCTCTGTCAAAGTGCTGTTACTTTACATTTGGAAATAAAGATTTTTATTACTCATAACCAATGAAAATGATTTCAAAAATCATCAAACAGGCATATTTTCAGTTTGATGTCGCTGAGTCAGCTATAGGGATCAGTGTTTTATGGTAAGTTATGAGAGCATGATGTGACAGACAAGAGGAAATGAAACACAGTGGTATTATGCTCTGCCACTGCAACTGTGGGAAATTCTAAAACTAGATCACACCAATAACATATTTAAGAAAAAAACTACAAAGTTTACAGACACCGCCTCGTGTTGTTGTGGGAAATGAGGCCATCCATTCAGCAGAAATCATAACCGACAGAACTGAAACTGAAAGTACAAAAGTCCTTAAGATTCATTATCATTTATTTAAAAGTATGTATTAAATCTCATATATATATATATATATATATATAGAATAAAAAATAAAAAAAAGGTAATTGCGACTTTTAGGTAGTCTGATTCTGACGTTTATTATCAGGTTGCGAGTTCATATCTCGCATGACTTTATAACACGCAATTTGAAAGCAGTATGTATATATAACAAATGCGCATATACAAAATACTGCATCACCTACTACTTCACCGACCATCTCTGGCTTCACTCTTCAAGCACGTACCACAGTGGCGATCAGCTGGCGGATGTGACGTTCTCTCACATCCGGTTGTAATCGCGGAAGAGCAGCAGGCTGATAATGAGAGTGATGCGCTGATTTTGGTGAGTTTCGCTCTGTCTCTCTCCGCTGTTTTTTTTTAGTAACAGCGGTTTTGGTGCTTATAACTGACTTATACAAACTTTTTTCCAACTGTTAACTAAACGCCGAGTTGCATTAGAGAGGTCAGTAAGTTAAGTATTTAAGTTTAGAGCTACAAGCTTGTTTATGCTCCGCTATTCGTGCTATTCACTATAAGTGTGAATATACTCATGAATATTAATTACGTCTTTTCTGAATATCGAGTATTTGTTAACAAATGGTTGTTTATTGGGGGACAGATTTTTACAGTGGAAATATGTTTTAAAGCTTGTTTGTTATTCACATTGGCACAAACAGGGGGGGGGGGGCTGCTTTCATGTTGGCAGTGCAGAATCAATGATGATATGATGCTTTTACTTCCCAGATACCTGTTTATGGCTTAATATATTTATTCAATCTTTAGACAAACAGGGAAGATAGTGCTATCTAGTGCTGAAAGTTAAAAGGTCTCAGTTTAATCACCTTACCTGCAGTCATATTGTAAATTAAGTATGTAGCCTAAGTATAAAATGGATATCAAAAGTATGGCAGAGAGATCAGGTTAGATTGTAATGACTGAGCTATAATTATCTTTAGAGTTGCCATGCCAGCCTTTTCACTTATTTTACAACAAATGTTATATTTTTAGTATGTTTAAACAATTTTATTAAAAATGGAACATAAACATAAAATTTGATTAAGGGATACACGATATATCGGTATTCATTTTTAATGTTTTCGTTATCGGCCCAATAATAAAATGTGGCCGATATATATTAAAGCCGATAAATAATGGATTATTTATTTATTTCCTTAAGCTGAGACACTTCAGATACGCACTGTTCGCCATGATGGTTTTGAATTGCTTGAAATATGATCGAATCAACTTTAAAAAAGAAAATACAGTTCAGTGCAACCTTTGCAGCGCAAGTTTGTCAAATACGCTACATAAAATTATAATCAGATCATTCAAATTGTGTGCTTGGGACATGGATTTATTAGTGAGACTTTTGTTTTTGTAATCAGGCTCTCAAAAATGTGGATTTAGATTTATCGGCCAATATATCGGTTATCGGCTTTCAAATAGAAAGAGTTATCAGTATCGGCCAAAATTTTCATATCGGTGCATCCTTAATTTGATTGACACACAAATACAAAATGTAAGCATATATGTAGTACATTTACAGACTATTTTTTGCTAGGCCATGACTTTAGCCCAGCTCTAAAAGTGGTCAAAGGCTGCTTGATTAGATCATTTATTCCTGCGTGTTGTTTGATCACTGTTCTTTCAGTTTGAGTATAATGGCAGTATGTTGCATGAAAGCCAGATAAGGCATGTCTCTTTGTTGGACTGTTCGGTTATCTTTTCTTCTCTGGTTCAGGTGATGCGCTCCAACTGCATGTAGGTATGCGGAGCGGCGTGGGCTACAGCGAGCTGGAGGGAAGTCTTCCAGCCATTGCTTCTTTGAACGCCTCGTATTCCCAGGCGTCCCTCTCCCTTCCCTCCCCTTACTACCCCCCGCTGCCCCCGGGAGAGAGGAAAGCCTTCTCAGACGTCCGCCGAACCTTCTGCCTCTTTGTTACGTTTGACCTCCTCTTCATCACTCTGCTCTGGATCATTGAATTAAATGTAAGTTTTTATTTTGTGCTTCCAAATTGTCTTCTTGCCCAGCGCTAATCGTCTTTTCTCTGTCATGCAGTTTGTACTTCCTTTTTCTACTTTGTCTGTTATAATTTGGGTTCATATTTACGGTTGATTGTACGTGCCTGTTTCACTTCCTCTGATGAAAAGAGTCGTGCAAAATTTGCATATTATTTTTAACCATATTTAGCTAAGTAAATAGAGATGTGTGTAAATGTGTATTCATTTGTATAACATGTATGAAAATATTTATTTCAATATTTTATTCAATAAATGGAAAACCTTGTATATATTAAAATGTTTTTACTAATTTTAAATGTATCTTTGGCGTGTGATATATAAAATAGTACATCATGTGCAGTTTTTATTTGAACATGGTAAGTTTGATCTGTTTTTCTGCCTGTGTCTCTCAGACAAGAGCGAGCATATGGACCAGTCTTGAGAATGAGGTCGTTCACTACAACTTCAAGTCATCTTTCTTTGATATATTTGTAAGTATAAAATGTGGTATATTTTTGTATTGGCTTTAAACTGAGTTCTCTTCACTGTTGATCTGATATATTTCTCTTTCATGCTATTCAGTTCAGTCTAACATAAGCACACAAACAAACACTTAACTGTACAAAATGTGTCCATATTCATATGTGTGTTTTTTAAAGTGTTACTGTTTACTTAAAGCTTGTAGAGCAGGAGGTGTGAGAAATTGAGATTCCTACAGGTACTTTCTTGCTACTGTCACTTTCTTTAGCATGTGACATCAATAGATTGTACTTTAAAAAGTGCTCGTCCCTTATAGCATGTACAAAGGCCTTTTTATGCATTGAAGCTGTTCTCATATCTGCAAAAAAAAATTGTCTGCAAAAAAGTGATGGCATCCTAGAAAAATGTCAAAACTCTGATATTTACTACCTTTCTAAAGGATCAGCACTGAACAGTCACTGTTAAATCCTTAGTTATTACTTTATATAGCAATAATCTCTCTCTTTTTCTCCTTTGCTTGTTCCCGCTCAGCTTTTAGCTTTGTTTAGATTTCTGTGTTTGCAGCTTGGATATGCTGCATTTCAGTTGAGACACTGGTGGGTCATTGCGGTAAGAAAGACCAACCTCAGCCTATAAACATCTCAGTATTTGCATTTTTTTATGTAATATAATATATTTATTATATATATTTGTAATGTATATAATTACCCATTTCTATTTATTTATAATTTTTTTATAATGTATAAAATATATATGTGTGTGTGTGTAAATATTTTTGGAATTATGACTTTTAGTCTTAGATATGGTGATTTATCATTTGATGTTAGCATATAAGTCAAAACTCACCTTGAGAGTGTGTGTATATACAGTACTGGGCAAAAGTTTGGAAACATTACTTTTTTGAATGTTTTTGAAAGAAGTCTCTTCTGCTCATCAAACCTGCAATTATTTGATCAAAAGACAGTAAACACAATAATATTGTGAAATATTATTACAATTTAAAATAATGATGTTCTATTTTAATAGATTAGAATGATTTCTGAAGGATCATGTGACACTGAAGACTGGAGTAATGGCTGATGAAAATTCAGCTTTGCTTCGCAGAAATAAATTATATTTTAAAGTATATTCAAATAGAAAACCATTATTTTAAATTGTAATAATATTTCACAATATTACAGTTTTCTTTCTGTATTTTTGTTCAAATATATGCAGCCTTGATGAGCAGAAGAGACTTTTTTCAAAAACATTCAAAATAGTAATGTTTCCAAATTGTTTTTTATATATATATATATATATATATATATATATATATATATATATATATATATATATATATATATATATATATTCACATAAACACACACAGACATTTTAAACTTTTAAAGGTTTAGATATGATCATTGTTCTTTCTCTGATCTCAGATCACTACTCTGGTGACCAGCGCCTTCCTCATTGCCAAAGTCATCATATCAGATGTAAGATAGTTAATGTTTTATCTTCCTAGCCAATCTATTTCAATGCTTAAATTATATGAAGTGAAGTCACATATCTGCTTTGTTCCTCAAATGGAGGACGTCCTTCGGCTGAGACGTTAAACCGAGGTCCTGACTCTCTGTGGTCATTAAAAATCCCATGGCACTTCTCGTAAAGAGTAGGGGTGTAACCCCGGTGTCCTTGGCCCTTACCAATCATGGCCTCCTAATAATCCCCTTCCATTGAATTGGCTCTATCACTCTCTCTCCTCTCTCCACCTATAGCTGGTGTGTGGTGAGCGCACTGGCGCCGTTGTACTGTGGCTGCCGTCACATCATCCAAGTGGATGCTGCACACTGGTGGTGGTTGAGGAGAGATCCCCTGATATGATTGTAAAGCGCTTTGGGTGTACAGTAGTACATATTAAAGTGCTATATAAATGCCTCATTCTATTCTATTCTAAATGAACCATTAACAGCTCTCTGAAATCTTTATATTTGTTTTTTTACATTGCTGTAATAATAGAAATAGATGTAGGAGGTCATAGTTGTCTCTTGTTTTCTCAGTTGCTCAATCAGACTGCTTTTGGCTATGTTCTTCCCATCACCTCGTTTGTGTTGGCGTGGTTGGAAACCTGGTTCCTGGATTTCAAAGTGCTCACGCAGGAAGCAGAGGACGAGAGAGGTGAGAGAATTTTTAATACAAATATTCAGGACTGTATTGAATATACACACCTTTGTTTATTCATGTTGGTCATAAAAGCGTCCTTTTAAGTTGAAATATGCCATTTTTTAAATAGCGGACAGTGGATGGCTGATCCTGCATTTTTCTCCTGATCCTACATCTATTTTATTTCAGGCAAACCCCCCTAAAGGCTTCATTATAGTTTTTTTTCATGATCATTTTCCACTCTCTCTAAGGCTGTTAGAAATAAGCAGTCTGAAGTCAAATCTTTTTGCATATGTAACTTTAAGACGTATAAATTGCATAATATTATGATTGGCTGACCTTTGCCAAATTAAATTAGTAAAAATGTCCGAGACGTGTAATAATGCACATAGTCGTGATTTGGCTTATTAGTTGTGGGTGGACTGGGGAACTTTGCATTGTCAGAATTTGAGTGCCTACGTAGTGCAAGGCCTTTCAAAAGAGGAAGAAAGAACCTTTTTCCTGTGATTTGTCATTTTTATAGTCATGTGGTCACTTAAACAGTCACATTACTTTAAGATTTGGGAAGGGAAACATGCTTCTACTTTGTTCTGTAGATGCACACTAAGACTGTCGCTGATGTGTGGGAAAGTCCTTGTAGGATAGGTAGAGCGCTACATTGATGATCTGTCATTTCCTCGTCTCCTGCAGTGTATCTGGCAGCAGTAAATGCGGCGTGTGAGCCGGCCCCTCTGATCACTCCTAGAGCCGTGTCTGACGGACAGTTTTACTCCCCGCCAGAGTCCCTGGCAGGTATAGAGCCATTCGCTTTCATTCTAATGTGACTGTGTCTGTTTTTGCTTTATTTCCTGCCTAATGTTTGTGTTTGTCCTGTAGGTTCTGAGGATGATCTTGATGAAGAGGGTCTCGGCAGAAGAGCAGTAACTGAACAAGTATACACATGATTGATTGTTTTCTTTTCATTATGTTTGCATGCAAGAAATATCTCAAAATGACCCAATTTCTGTCTTTCCAAAAGTAATAAGAACCACTTATTTCATAAGCAAAGCTGGGTTGGTAAGCAAAGTAAGGTTGTTCCTGAAAGCATCGTAAGTCAACTGTGCTCGCAAGTTCCATCGTTACAAGGGCTGGTTCGAATACCATTTTTTGAGCTTCGAAGTTTCGGTAGTAATGAATATCGAATATTCGAAGCTTCGGAGAGAGGGGGCTGAACGTATTCTTCTCTCTAGAAGAATCTATATGTGTCTGTCTGCCCGTTTGCATTTTGATTATTTCGAGAACCGTTCATCCAATCGACTTCACAAGGGAGTGCAGTGTCGCATTTGGTGCAATATAGATAGACACGCGAGATGCGACACATTTAGAATCAATAAACTTGTAATAAACTACAGAACAACGCGAGCGGGAAGCGGCACACCTCACACGGGCAGGGCTTATATGCTCCGAGAACGGACACTGCACTAGTGATATTAAACACATCTTCCCCATGAACAACACAAAGTAAATACACTCGCACGTAACACACACACACAGGTCTGTTAACTTAAGCAATACTTTTAATAAGGTAGTCTAATATTTTTCTGACTAACAAATTACTGACACAGTAAACGCCAGAGGAGAACTGGCCCCCGACTGAGCCTGGGTTCTCCCAAGGTTTTTTTTTTCTCCATTAGGTCACCTGATGGAGTTTTAGGACACCATTAGGTCACTTGATGGAGTTTTTCGCTTCCTTGCCACTGTTGCCTTTGGCTTGCTCAGTTGGGGATATTTAATTAGATTTTATCAATCAATAAATTCCACTAGAAACAAACCTTGTTGTATTATTTTAATTTAATACTGTGAAGCTGCTTTGATACAATCTGTATTGTGAAAAGCGCTATACAAATATACTTGACTTGACTTAAAGGGTAGATTTAAATAAAGAAAAACTAAATTTAAATAAATAAAAAATGAAATTTAAATAAATTTTAAAAAAAATTAAATAAAGAAAAAAAAAAATTAAATAAAGAAAAACAAAATTAAGTTAAATTAAAACCGAGATTAATTTAGATTGATAATAACGGGTAAAACGCTTAATACATTTTTTTTTTTTTTTCTATTATTCTGTTTTCCACAATGTCAAAGCAACGCAGCTTAACCCAAAACACAAGCTCAGGCATGCACTTCTGTCCACACACACTCTGCTGTTCTGCGCTCTAGCCAGAGAATAGGGACACTTTGCAGGAACGTTGCAGGAACACTTTAGTAGGCCAAGAAGAACGAATATTCGAATGTCAAATTTTCAAATCGAATACCAACCCACCGAACGAATATTCGGGTCCAGCCCTAATCGTTACAAGCATAATTCAACGATTTGCCATTTCACCAAACCATAGTTCCAATGAATATTCGCAAACAGCGTCCCAAACTTGAATGGTTGGATCTACAGTTCTCGAGCTATTATTAAAAGCATAGTTTCTTATTTAATTACATGTGGACTTGAACAGATCATGCTCTTGGGCAAAATAGGCCTCTATCACACTTTTGTGTTTGAAACAACTAGGAGCATAAAAATATTTTTTAATATATATTTGCATATTAATCTATATAATTTATCTTGTCAACAATCAGCGCCTTTTTTGAAGAGTGCGCATGTGTGTAAATTCGCAAGGGAACCAAAGAGTATAGAAGTACCAAGAGGCGAAACTCAATAGAACGTTCCATTGCAACAAACGCACCCATGCGCAGAGCTGCAGCTCCGCCATCTTGGACTGAACGCAACACAGCTGTCATAGGATTGAACGATACCGGTTCCAATTCAAAAGCGGTCAAGGGAACTAAATAGTAGTTTCTAGTTTTTAATATCTAGCAGACATCCCAAGTCTCCCGGAAGTTCCCGGAGTCTCCCGCTTATTGATAGCGGCTCCCTGATGCCCGCAAAATTAGCTAAAATCTCCCGGAATCTAGAGCGAGCGAGCAAGAGCACGCAGCTCCAAACCGACAGTTAAAGGGTTAATTTAGCGATAACAATGAATTAATAAAGCGGTCATTTGCCAAGTTAGGTGTTCATATATCTCTGAAAATATGCCATTTAAAAAGCCCATTTCGAGTCTTTGACTCAACTTCGACCAAATACATAACATTAGCAAACTGTTACTGCGGTTATGGGATAGCTTACATTAACGTTACAGCACCTGTTATCGTTGACGTTAGCTCACTTTTTAACGTTAATAAAAACCTTTTCTACTTTACCTCTCTGGATCTTTGGGGAATCTATGAAATGCTAGTTGATTGGTTGTGCACTGGTAGTTGATGGCAGAACACTGTTTTCTTTGTTTCCAATTATTTCCAGACATAATGTTTAATGCTGTATATACGGTAGTTGTGCTAAAGGTAAAGCCATTGGTTCAGTCCAAAATGGCGACAGCAGCGCCATCTAGCGATTGTTGTCAAAACTGCAACGGATTTTCGCCTCTTGGTACTTCTATTCTCTTTGAGGGAACACTGGATTATGACGTATAAGTGAATGAATCAAACATCAATTAAAGCAAAAATGACATGGAACAAAAGCAGTTAAGTAGTCCACCTGCAAATTAACAACATATTGTTGAGCCAATGTGGTTCAAACGACAGAGGTGCGACCATGTTACTACAGTGTCGGGAAACATTTGTTACTAGTTGGTTAGATTTCTCCAATGATGCAGCGTACTATGGTAGTTAACCAGTGAATTACATTGTTGTACGGGAGACACCCCAGTTAATTCTGTATTCACTTGTTTTTAGGACAAAGAGTTTGTACGACAGGGACGGGAGGCCATGGCAGTGGTGGAACAGATACTGACACAAGAAGAAAACTGGAAGTTTGAGAAGACTAATGTATGTACACGTCCATGCTTGCAGTATTTATTTGCTAATGGTTTTGTGATTGGCTTAATATGAAACTTTTTCATTCTTAGGAACAAGGAGATGCAGTATATACACTTGAAATCCCATTCCATGGGAAGACGTTTATTTTAAAGGTACGATGCCTATATATTATGAGCCTTCATTCTTACTCCATGTTTCTACATATAAACAGAATCAGTTACGTACCTGTGTTTGGCGTGTTTTAGGCACTCCTGCAGTGTTCTGCAGAGCTGGTGTATCAGGAGGTCATTTTGCAGCCAGAGAAGATGGTGCAGTGGAACAGAACCGTGTCTGTTTGTCAGGTACACGTACACTCACAGACTCCTCCGTTAAAGACAGCTGAAACACATGTTGGGTGTGAGGCATGTGTTAATAGTGAAAAGACACATGTACACATCAAAATGTACAAAAAAAAACATTAGGTCACTACCGTTCAAAGGGTTTGGGGTTGGTAAGACCTTTTATTGTTTCTGAAAGCAGTCTCACCAAAGCTGCATTTATTTGTTACAGTGTAATGTAATATTTTCAAATGTAATTTATTCCAGTGATGGCAAAGCCCAAATTATGCTGATCCAATCTCATGTGTTGTCCGATCAAATGATGATTTGTTAGTCGCTGGATGTCACTGCATAATGGACAACTAAATGGATATGTAAAATTGGTGTTCATGTCAGAGATGTGACCTTGCTTCAACAGGGTGATATTTAAATGGATGACATGGATTTTACTATCATCTGACCATCCCTGCTCATTATAAAGACAAAACTCTAAGAAGCTACAAAAAAAATGTTTATGTTGAATGGATTGAGATTACAATCAACCCTGTTCCCTCCTCTGATCTGCCCATAGATTTTACAGAGGGTGGATGACAACACATTGGTGTCATATGATGTATCTGCAGGAGCTGCTGGAGGTGTCGTGTCTCCCAGGTGGCTGTTTTTGCTTCTCAATGTGTGTCAAATAGAAGCTTAGGCCTGTTTTACATGCCCTCCATATTAACAGGCTGCAGTATTCACACTGCGATGGAGAGTTTCCATTTAGAACGTAGGCTATATATTTTCAATACATAGTCATGTGATCATTTATACATTTTTTGACATTCAGGGACTTTATAAATGTTCGTCGGGTGGAGCGCAGGCGAGACTGCTACGTTTCTGCAGGAATGGCAACCAATTACATCAACAAACCTCCTCAGAGTCGCTACGTCAGGTCTGTTGTGTCCTCAGCCTATTAAAATACAGAATATATTTAAGCTGTAAACCAAACTCTCTCTCTCTTTCTCTCTCTCTCTCTCTCAGAGGGGAAAATGGTCCTGGTGGATTTGTTGTGTTGAAATCCAACAGTAATCCTTCAATTTGCACCTTCATCTGGGTTCTCAATACAGACCTTAAGGTAAGAGCTTCATGTACCACCAGTTTGTACATTTAAGCCATTTAAACGTATTCAAATAATGTATCTTTTTAATTATGTGTTTGCAAATGCAAGCATCACTATTAGTGTTGTGCATATTTGATGTTAAGGGGCTGTTTAGATCTCTGACCCCAAGTCATTGTGCAACTCGTCCTGCACCAGATATGAATTATGCCTCAAATCATGCAACTTGTTGAGGAGATGTGCACTATAACATTTTGAAGCATTCAGATTTATTGCAGATGTTAAAATGGATGAAAAAAATATGATCAATGTATTTTCTTCTTACAGGGTCGCCTCCCACGTTACCTCATCCACCAGTCACTGGCCGCCACCATGTTTGAGTTCATGTCTCATCTCAGGCAGCGTATAAATGATGTCCACGTCTCCTACCGGTGATCTCCGGCTTTGACTCTTTATCCAGCCACAGTTTACGTTGTGGCAACGTCAAATTACACTGCGCCATATTCATTCTCCTGTAAACTACAGTTGTCACGAGGAGATACAGCATTACATTTGACTGGTGTAAGGTTGTTACGGGCGGTCTGAGTGTTTGGCTGCACTTTATACTGAAGTTAAAGCTGATATAGATGTACTACTACAGCACATGGACATGAGGCCGAACTCATACTGTCAAATCACACACGAGCTAGAAACATGCACAGGAAGTTGTGTGGTGTGTAAGGGGAAATGTATGTGTTATTCAGCTGTGCCTAAAACCACTGTTGTCCCCCTAGTGAACATGACTGAAGGCTAGGATGGTTTCTATACAATATTCTGAGCCAAATCCGCTGCGGTTTCTCATTCTGCTTTTACTTGTGCCTTAATCGTTCATCACACACACACATTCATACTAATATTAATTATTGTTTGAGGTCTTATTATGGTTTTAAATGGGCTCTTGTGGCCAAACATTGCTGTGTTAGATTATTAAATGTATTCATCTGTAGTGTAGCTCAGCGGTCTGCTATGTATATTATCATTTTGTCTAATTATGCATACAGTTATGTCTTAAATCAACATTAACCGGTTACCAAAACGCTTGTGGCATGCATAAAAAATTCTGCTGCTACAACAACAACAACAAAAAATATTGAAGCGAACATTTGTGCTTGGTTATATTCTATAAAATCAATCTGAAATTAATGTAATGGTCCTTTTATTGAAATTTGCATTTATTTCTCTTCTTTCTGTGTTGTATGTCAGTTTATTTTCACACAAAGCATAATTATCAGCTTTTTATTGGTTATACACTCATGTTTACCACATTTATACAGGGCATAGCATTTTATAAACATTTGAAACCGGAAATGAATCATAGTCACCAGTTGTTTGATTGGTATTGCCACTAATATGAATGCCGCTTATAAAATGAGAATGTGACCTTCATGAATAGTTGCCTTGAAGCAAGCAAAATACTTTTTGCTTTTAATGGAGAGAAAAGACACTCTTACAGGGTACTGGGTTTCCTTTTTAGGGACGGCATGTTTAGGTCAGTTTATCAGTGATGTTGTGAATGATGTTGATCTTTTTAAACAGTCTTGTTCTTGTTTTGCAGCCGTATTGGTTTGTACTTGTGTGCCTTTGTTACCGTTTCCCTCACTGAAATCACTTGTCAGGATTGCCTACGTTATTTAGATTTATTTTGTATCTGTACATCTTTTTTGGCATCTACAGACTGTAACCACATTTATTTGTCCAGAGCCTTTTGCAGTTCACTTGAATTCGTTCAATTCAGGTTCTGTGTGAATGTTATTTTTATACTGATTTACAGTAATATGAAGGAATACAGAATTTTGTCATGTAATTCAAAAATCAAGAGTTTCTGCTGAATTCAATAATCAACATTTAATAAAACTAACAAACAGTTTATACATGATGTCTGTTATTTCATGTCTGTTTCAGATTTATGGTTAATTACAACCCAAAATTGCATGAATGTTTAACACTTGTAAAAGTCTGAATGTCATTGAATTAGATAATACTAATTTGTTTGTTTTTGGATGCCCCAGTTGGGCAAGTCATTCAAGTTTCCACTGGCACCACCAAAAACATTTGTAGTAGCACTGTTACCAAAAATTTGGTAACTTTATTACATTTAGAGCTATCAAAAACTTCCATTACAACAGTCAAGGTTGTTGCCGAAACATTGGTTCAATACACTTTTAAGCAAGTGTGCAGTTAAATTCTTTTAGAATATAAATAAATATAAATATAAAATTAATTATATATATATATATATATATATATATATAACTTTTATAAAAAAAATTACATAAATATTATAAAAAATGCTTTTAGAAATATAAGCTACGGCTGTAATGGAACTCTTTGGCAGCTCTAAATAAAAAAAAAAGTTATATTGACAAATGATGGCATACAGTGCACAACACTTTTTTTCACTATATATCTGATATTTTATCATATAAAACCTAAATATTTTGTGAAATGTTTTGCTTGAACACTGTTCTCGTGCCATCTTTATTTGAAATAAATGCCATTTGTTCGTATATTTTATCTAATGCAATGACATTCAGACCTTTGAAAGTGTAGCTTTAAGAGTCCAAAAGGTTTAGAATTACATTGATTCATTTAATTGACACTTTTATCCAAGTGACAAAATAAGGAAACGCGGTTAATAATCATAAATATGCTAGAAATAATAGCTATAACTCTGTAGTAATTATATTTTCTCTTCTCTTTCTTTAAAAACACCCTGACATAATCACAATGATGATTATTTGTATTATGTCTTTTCAGCCTCTGGCAGAGTAAGTTGTGCTCAGTCCACCATGTGATAGCACACAGCCTATGAGCCTCTCACATGAGTGTCTTACATCAAACACTTCTCTATTTCCCTCTTTCTCTCTCATAAATTCTGAGGTTTGGAATTTTGTTTATTCATGTGATCCTTGTACACATTTGGAGGATTTTCTCACTTGGAATTTGACAAAAATCCACATTTGAGAAGAAAACTTGCCACACTGATCAAACCAAAAAGAAGCAATAGGGGATGTGAAGTGTTTGTTAGTCCTCAAGGACTGTAAAATTAAATTACACATCTTGAACATCCATAGCAAAACACATAAGTGTCTGTTTAGTTCTGGACTTTTGTGACTAGGCTCCCAACCTGCAACTGAAATACCCAACATTTTTACGATAAATGACATCTGACAAAACAAACATTTGTACATTTAGTATTTGTCTTGTATTTCTAAAGATACGTCATGCCAAACCTTGATGCTGACAACACAATTTTTGCACTATCTTTGTTGTGCATTTAAGCAGGGCAGACTAAAAATCTGAACTGGCAGACTGGGCCAGTAGAGAAAAACCTTAGCATTGAGCCCTGATATATTAACTGTGAGTGACATTGATTACAATAGGTTTATGTGAAGATTGTTTGAAGTTCACTTAAATTAAAAGTTGTTATATTTTTTAAAGCCTATTAAATGTTAAAATTGATAGCTTTCAATAATGTTGAATGGCAATAATTAATGGCTAAAATTGAGAAAACAAATCTATGTAATAAGAGACGGTATAAGTACTGGTATCAGTTATATATAGTTTATATACATACATATATATATATATATATATATATATATATATGTATGTAATTTATTTATTTATAAAACACAATTGTAAAAAAAAAAAAGAGCTGCCAAATCGATAAATCGCGATTAATTGTAACATGAAAGTTTTTGTTTATATATTTGGTTATAGGCTATATGCGCATACATATATATATATATACAGCTGCACATAAGTATTTGAACACCTGTCTATCAGCTAGAATTCTGACCCTCAAAGACCTGTTAGTCTGCCTTTAAAATGTCCACCTCCACTCCATTTATTATCCTAAATTAGATGCACCTGTTTGAGGTCGTTAGCTGCATAAAGTCACCTGTCCACCCCATACAATCAGTAAGAATCCAACTACTAACATGGCCAACACCAAAGAGCTGTCCAAAGACACTAGAGACAAAATTGTACACCTTCACAAGGCTGGAAAGGGCTACGGGGAAATTGCCAAGCAGCTTGGTGAAAAAAGGTCCACTGTTGGAGCAATCATTAGAAAATGGAAGAAGCTAAACATGACTGTCAATCACCCTCGGACTGGGGCTCCATGCAAGATCTCACCTCGTGGGGTCTCAATGATCCTAAGAAAGGTGAGAAATCAGCCCAGACCTGAAAAGAGCTGGGACCACCGTTTCCAAGGTTACTGTTGGTAATACACTAAGACGTCATGGTTTGAAATCATGCATGGCACGGAAGGTTCCCCTGCTTAAACCAGCACATGTCAAGGCCCGTCTTAAGTTTGCCAGTGACCATTTGGATGATCCAGAGGAGTCATGGGAGAAAGTCATGTGGTCAGATGAGACCAAAATAGAACTTTTTGGTCATAATTCCACTAAACGTGTTTGGAGGAAGAAGAATGATGAGTACCATCCCAAGAACACCATCCCTACTGTGAAGCATGGGGGTGGTAGCATCATGCTTTGGGGGTGTTTTTCTGCACATGGGACAGGGCGACTGCACTGTATTAAGGAGAGGATGACCGGGGCCATGTATTGCGAGATTTTGGGGAACAACCTCCTTCCCTCAGTTAGAGCATTGAAGATGGGTCGAGGCTGGCACACAGTCAGGATAACCAAGGAGTGGCTCTGTAAGAAGCATATCAAGGTTCTGGCGTGGCCTAGCCAGTCTCCAGACCTAAACCCAATAGAGAATCTTTGGAGGGAGCTCAAACTCCTTGTTTCTCAGCGACAGCCCAGAAACCTGACTGATCTAGAGAAGATCTGTGTGGAGGAGTGGGCCAAAATCCCTCCTGCAGTGTGTGCAAACCTGGTGAAAAACTACAGGAAACGTTTGACCTCTGTAATTGCAAACAAAGGCTACTGTACCAAATATTAACATTGATTTTCTCAGGTGTTCAAATACTTATTTGCAGCTGTATCATACAAATAAATAGTTAAAAAATCATACATTGTGATTTCTGGATTATTTTTTTTAGATTATGTCTCTCACAGTGGACATGCACCTACGATGACAATTTCAGACCCCTCCATGATTTCTAAGTGGGAGAACTTGCAAAATAGCAGGGTGTTCAAATCCTTATTTTCCTCACTGTATATACATATATATATAGAAAAGAAAGTTCATGTCTTTTTGTTTTACTCCTGGGCACAACAAATTTCCTACGCTGCTGTAGTAGATACGTAGGTGTTGGAGCCACAGACAAACTGTCCTTGAGTAGTTTAGTAAAAGTACGTATAGTGGCCTCATCGCGCCTCTCGCTCAGTGATGGGAGAGTAGAAGATGGAACACCTATTATCCGACAGCAACGTTTTTGGACCCTCTCTAACTCATCAGAGAGACCTTTAGGTAGTCCACCCCATACTGGGCTAGCGTACTCACGAACTGGCCGTATAAATGTCAAATATACTTTCATTAGAACATCACAAGGGAGACCCCTGTTCTTAGCAACACAGAGATAGTAGATCCTAGGACGCACCTTCGAAATCATGTACTTGATGTGGGCGTCCCACGACAGGTCTGAAGAAATTTGAACTCCAAGCAGTTTAAAGGTGGAAACTGCTAATTACATGTCCTGAAATTACAGGAGAGGAAGGGCAGGGAATGTTTACGTCTTTCCTGGTGCTAATGACCATGTCCACTGTCTTACCTCCATTCATTGCCAATGAAAATTCCTATAAAGTTAACTAAACAAAAAAATTAAACGCTGACTTGGCAGCTAACTGAAATGAGTCCAAGTTAAAGCACTAAAATTACATACTAAAAATAATTAAAAAACTAAAACTGAAAAATGAATTAAACCCGAAATAGTAATCGCATAGAAAAAATAAAATGACAAAAGCACCTCAAATTACTAAATGAAAATGAAAACTGAAATAAAAGCTTCTTTCAAATTAGTAATAAAACTGTAATTAGTTCATAAAATAACACCAACCTGCTGTCATGTGCTTCTCAAGTCTGGTATTTACTGGTTTGATTCTTTTGCCAGTGAGTTTTTCCATGAAATGTGAGCTGGAGGTTTAGGATTATTGTTTTTTTTATAATAATATGAAGCAACTGTGCTATGTAGGCTAATCACTATTTTTCCTCCAAACCTGCTTCATTTTTACTGAAACAGTTTTAAAATCTTATGAAGTGCTGGTGTATGCAATCCGAAACTGAACTGTTGAAAACGTTCCCAGAGGTAAAAGTACATTTGTGTTTTGGGGCTGTTGGACGAGTGGCTTTATTTAGAGGTCTGTGATGGCCTTAGGTTACACGGCTCAGACTCATGACTAAACTGTGATGCTATTCATTCTAGAGAGTCGCTGAAATCTTTTAGTTGCTCTCTGGGCCCCAAAAGATGCTTCTCTTCTGAATAGGAGAAAACTGCGTTTAGACTTGAATTGATGGATTCAGCATTTTGCCAGCAGTTTCTTGGGTAAGTTATTATCAAAACAATACATTACACAATTTTCATCTGAAATTACTCGACAAATGATACTCTGAGGGACGAGGTTCACCTTGAACACCCCGGAGAACTACAAATGACGCTGACAGCTTGAACAAAGGCAAAAACTCTCATGGTTTTATATTAATCTTCAGAAATCTCACCTTTATTCTCTTGGAGGGGTAGACGCTGTTTTACACTCATCTGTTGAACTTTTTCTTTTTCTTTCCCCATCTTCTAGTTTTGTATTTTGAGGATGGGTGCCGCCTTCAAGAGGTTCTGTGTGCGATTCTGCTGTTGCTGCTGCTGTGAGGATGATGATGATGAGGAAGAAAAGAGACCTTTACTTAGGTATTCAGGGGATGTGGGGTCGGTTTGTTTTTAAATCATGTCTGTCTGATAGTTTGAGTTCAGACCTGCTTTCTGTCTTTAAAAATATATATTTTTATTATTTTAAATAATAATAATTACTACTACCACTGCTACTAATAATTGTTTTTTAACAGAAATATCTTTGCAAATTACTTTGGTTCAAACTGTGTTTTCTCTTTAAAATTAGAACAGCTAACGTTAATGGTACTAACTCTTCGACAATATAACATGTTGTGGAAATAGTTTTTCATAAATGTTTAATTCATAACTCACGGTCCGACGTTCGTATGCTTTCCCTTTGTTCCGACCAACAGTTGCCTGACAGAATGCTTATTGCTAACTACAAAATAATATCTAACACACTAATACAAATATTCACACTAAATTGTCTATATATGGCGAAAGAATCTGAACATTTTGTGTGTGTGTGTGTGTGTGTGTGTTTGTTAGTCACGACACATTAGAATATTTTGAGCGCGAGGCAAAAAGAAGGCGGGACCAAGAGACCAACCTGTGGAGTGAACCAGGAGACCCTTCCCACTCGGAGAGAGATGACGACCGCATTCTCTACAACCTGCTGCAGACCAGAGCCCAAACCCGACGAGGCTCTCATGTAAGACGCCTAGAACTAACTTGCACTTAAATACGAGACGTAACTAATGCTGCGTTCCCGCCATTATTGCCGTAAATAAAGCTCCTCGAATCGCTCTCTCGCGGTACTTTGATGTCATACACCGATGACTGTTTGCACAGCGCCGCTTCAAGTCGAACACACCTTGGTCAGGTGGTACAGCGGCCACGTGGAACAAGTCGTAGCTCTCAGTTTACACGTTGTAAATTCAAGTTCTACAAGCACCTTTTTACAGTTCAGAATCATTATGGTAATTACAACGTGACGTGAAAAATTTCTGGTTTGAATTAAAAAAAAATCACAGCTTAATCGGAATGGTACGAAACTGTGACTTTAATGGCATTATGAATTTGAACATACAAAAACATTGAGGGCATGATTCGAGCAGGCTAAGTGGTCATAAAAAAAATAGTCACACTTGCTCTTCCTCAAAAATGACCGACCGACCATAGGAAACGAATGGGAAATTGACAAAAACATAACGATTCTGAGAATTTTTGTGTGTACAATCTACAAATCGGCCACGATGCAGAAAAAAAGTGCTCAACAATGAAGGGGTGACACTCTTAAACATCAAGATTGCAAAACAGACACACCCACTCACGCATACAAACACACTTATATACACACACACACACCAATGAATTGTGAAAATTGTTTTGAATTTTTAAAAATCACAACTTCATCGGAATGTTACGAAACTTGGTGACTTTTATGGCATTAGGAATGTGAACACACAAAACAATTGAGGGCATGATGCGAGCAGGCTAAGTGGTCATAAAAAAAATAGTCACACTTTTGCTCCTCGTCAAAAATGACCGACCATAGGAAATGAATGGGAAATCGACAAAAACACAAAAATTCTCTACAAATCGGCCACGATGCAGAAAAAAAGTGCTCAGCAATGAAGGGGTGAAACTCTAAAACATCAATAGTGAAAAACATAACATAATTAATAATTATAATATATATATATGGGATAGTTAATATATAATGTATATATTATTAATAATAATAATAATAATAAGCTATGATAAAGCATTACTGTTCATTTTTTATTGAATTGTAATGTTACCTGTAACAAAATGCTTTCTGTGGATTCAGGTTTGACTGTAGTAATTAATAATGCAAAAACGTGTACACTTCACATACATTTTATTTTTATTTTTTTATAAACCTTGACAAAAAGTATTATTTGAGAATAAAAAATAAAAAAAAACCATTCAAATCCACATCTTAAAAGTAAGTAATTTTGTCTAAAACAACTAGATAATTCACAAGCCTCTCCATAGAGAGCTATACAGGCATCTAGTGGTAACACCATGGAACAATGTTTTATTTTATTTTATATCAACAGATGGCGCTAATCTGACTTCAAAAAATGGATTTAAAAGGCCTAGTCTCTATATTAATCTGAAATACTGCATTCATTGAAAAAAATATTTTACAAAATTGTTTGTATTATTTTAAATGGCAAAAATTAACCATAAATATTGCATAAATATTAATAAGTACCATCAAATCCTAAGAAATCCAAAAGAAAAAAATATTGAACAAAAATAAATTGCATTGGTTTTACTGGGGTGGAGGAAGTTTCATTTTTAGGTGTCCGGTCACTTCTGACCGGGAAAATAACAAGAGCTACAGCCAAATGAGGAGCACCTGAGGGTTAAAAACAGATGTGATAGTATTTTGAAGTGTATCATTGGTAATCATTTTGAATAATTACTTCACAACCGCTAAAAAAATTATGGTAAAACGACATGGCGTGAACTCACTTTAAAAACAGATAATACACAATAAGGTATTATCAACACGCTTATTCGTGTAGACATCTGAAATTACCATATAGCCCTATATAATAAAAAAAAGAGGTTTTTTTTTTTTTGGTTGTAATGATTTACAAATACAGCCATGTGGTGTAAAAAATGTAATGCCTGGTTCAGATTACACGATTTTTTTGTCTGTTACGATAGTCACTGTGTCAGATTACACGATTTTGACTCCTAAAAATCTTGTCATGTCATGGACAAGAAACATGTCAGACTACGTTGCTTTCCGACCAGTCATCGCGAGCCGTCTCACACAGGCACGTGCACACATAGACATCAAAGGGGGCTTGAGCACCTGCCCTTTTTATTCCTGGAGAGAAAGTGCCCTTTTTTCTGGGGTGCTTTTTTTTTTATTTTTGAAAAAATAATATATATTCCTGTTAATAATATATATATACTCCGCACAGCGGTCTGTTATCAAGAAATAACCTTTACAGTCTATGGAAATAACAGACCGCATTCTACATTGGAATTTAACCAAGCCAAGTAATAAAATAAGCATATATCACCACCAGGTGACATGCTTTAGTTATTTTGTTTATCCTATTTACCTGCATTGCCCTGTCAATTAGATGCAAATGTGCGCATTTTAACTAGTTGACGCCTAATTTGCATACAGAACGTCCCCAGTTAATGACTTACATCAAGAGTCTTTCCCCCTGAAATGTAGAAATCTAAATTGGTGAATTTAGAAGAAATCTACAGATGCAAACAGATGGAGGATACACTCTAAAAAATGTAGTAAATCTGAGTAACTGCATCTGGTACATTAATAAATAAAACTGAGTAGAAATAAGTTAACATTAAACATTAAAAATAACAATATTTATAAATTCACTTTTTATTTATGAGTAATTAATAAATTAGCAGATTTTGCTATCTGTAACAAAATAGCAGCAACAGCCCTCTTCAGTTTAGAGTGAATATTTGTGTTGATTTTAACGTGTTATGTATTCTGATAACACCAAAATAATTAAAATGATGTAGTGCCTTGTGCAAAAATAAACAAATTATTAGTAAAACAGGCCCCACTGCTTGATGCAGTTATTTAGGTTATTCTATATATACTTGAAACTAGTAACATAGAAAATGTTTTCAAAACATGCACATTGCGGAATGGTTTCCTTTGCTGCTCTATAAACCTAGTGAATACTAAGTAGACCATGGTTTCTGTGTGAACTGATTAACTTTTTACATTTTTTTTTTTTTTTTAAAGGAAGTCAGAGTTGCATTCATATATATACTTTTTTGTAAAAAAAAAAAAAAAAAAAAAAAACCGTAATTATGAGAAGTGCCCTTTATTTCACTTGAGCCCCTGCCCCTCAAATTTCTGTGCACGTCCCTGGTCTCACACATTCACTCACTCACTCGCACATATACACAAGCACTCACTCACAACACACACACACACACTCGCTCACTCTCTCACTCACACACTCACTCTCGCTCGCGCACACACACAGTCACACACACTCGCTTACTCACTCACTCGCGAACACACACTCTCGCTCACTCACTCACTCGCGCGCACACACACACCCACACACACACACACTCTCCAACCGTCGTCATGGAGGACCGACATTTTTTTAAACATGCTAGTCTTTTTATCGTGATGTCGTGAAGCATCGCAGACGCAACGTAGGTTGTCGCCCACTATGACACACTATACGAGATGAAACGATCGAATCTTGCGTCCCGACGCCCGTTGTCGTTTGCGAATCCCCACGACACCCTACGTCAAACGGATTGTGACAAAATCGGGATAAAATCGTGTAATCTGAACCAGGCATAAGAATGGTTAAATACAATTATTTATTCCCATTATTTGTTGCATTTGGACGATTTTAGAAACATCAGGGTGTTGTTGTTTTGTTTTTGTTTTTACAATATTTTCTTCTATCCCTACTTAGTATGTAGGGACAACTAAAGTAAAATATTTGTAGGTGTCATTTTTGAGTCTTGATGGTTGAGTTCAGTCCTGTCATGTCTTCTGTCCTGTAGGGTTACCGGCGTCTGAGCATCGACATCGAGGCCATGAGAGACATGAGAAGAGAGGTGCAAGATAAATGGAAGATGATCTTAGAGAATCTGGGTAAGAGATTGTGTGAGAAATTACGTTCAAATGATGTGCTAACAGGGACAGTCTGTCACTGTAAGGTTTGGTTGATTCTCTCAGGGTTCATGGCCGAAGCAGAGTCTCTGTTGAATGTGTCTGCCAGCGCCTCATACGACCGCATGAGAAACGCAGCGACCGCCCGCACCCTTCTACAGACCCTCTACACCGAAACATCCTTATTCAACAGGAACGAGCCTCCACCCGAGAGATACCTCTTCATCCTGGTGAGCATCTCACTGAAAACTCACCTCAAGTATGAACAAGTCTAAATCAGAAGGAAATATTGCTGCGTAATACTCTTCGATCAATGCAGTATATATTTAAAGGGAGGTGATTCAGGCATAAATTAAGGGGAATATAATTTATAAAAAAATATATAATATTATTCTGAATAAAAAAAAAGAAGTAATATTTAATATTTAAAAAAGATTTTAAATGATGTAATATTTAGAATCATCTATGCCAATATCAACTGCACAACTTTCAGAAAGCATAAAAAAAAATCTAAAAGATGGAAAAAAAATGATTTCACCTTTGCCAAGTAAAAAAGCATAGGTTAGCATCTTTTAATGAACACTGGATTTTAAAATTATATCTGGTAGTTGTCAGAGGGTAATGATGAAAAATCATTACTCTTTTATAGAGCATTTTATCTTAAAAGGGGGCTTGAATTGTACTCATTTACATGCAATGCAAAACTGTTTTAATAATTTTTTTAACATAAATAAATAAATAATCCTTCCACTAAACTTTAGGTTCTGACATTTTATCAAAAACATTTTACAATAAGGTCCCATTAGTTAACGTTAGTTAATGCATTAATTGCTGTATTTATTCAAATATGTTAACGTTAGTTAGACACAACTGTTCATTGTTAGTTCATGTTAGCTCAGGTCCATTAAATAATACGAACACATACAACTTTAGATTTTAATAAGGTTTTAGTAAATCTTATTGACATTAAGATCAATAAATGCATTAGAAGTATTTTTCATTGTTTGTTCATGTTAATAAATGTATTTAAGTTAACTAATGTTAATAAATGGAAAAAATCATTGTTTTTAGATTATATTCAAATGTGTGCACGTTTATTATATAATAAATATTATATATATATATATATATATATATATATATATAATAAATTTAAAATGTTACATTGGAAGGTAATTGATAAATATTTTTTTAAATGTAAATTTTTTTGTGTGTAAATTTCTGAAAATGTTTTGCAAATGTTATGTAAATCTTTAGTACCTCCCTACAGAATATTCTCATATTGTAAACTGTCCCCAAAAATGCTGACCATCACTAGGTTTTGAGACAGCCGTGAACATCAATCAAATCTTCTTCCCCCACTTTTCATACATATTACCGTTTCGCTCAGGACCGGCTCATTTATCTGGACGCTGCTGAGGATTTTGTGGCCAAGGCTCGTCGCTTCTACCCTCCTAGAGATGACGATGATGAAGAAGAGAACCCCCTTGCGATAAATCTGCCTCTGTTGCTGTCCCGTATGAATCAGAACATCTCTGGAGGAGAGGATGAGGATGATGATGGGGGTGAGACAGGACCAGAGTTCTGATTTCATAATCAGTTAGAAGGATATCTGGAGGTGCATCCCCACTGCCAGAAAAGTTGTGACATTGTGTAAAATGCATTAACATCAAGAATATGGGATTGGTTAATTCTCTTGAACATTTATTTAACTGACAAAAGTACAAAGAAAAGATTTCCAGTGTTTTCACTGACCAAGTTTTTTTGCAAATATAAACAAATTTTGATGGCTGCAACACACTCCAAAAAAAGTTGGGTCATGGTTTACCATTGCACCAAATTTCATGAGATAATTGTCAAACAATTCAAAAATCAATGCAAGATTGCAACGGATTTAGGTCTTTCACCAACTACATAATATTGTGAAAAGATTCAGGGAATCCGGAGAAATCTCTGTCCGTGGAGGGCAAGGCAGGAGACCTCTGGTGAATGTGTGTGACCTTTGACCCCTCAGATGGCATTACATGAGAAACCATCATCCTACTGTGTTAAATGTATCCACATGTGCTCAGGAGTACTTTGGAAAACCTTGTCACTTAACCAGTGGAAATGTGTGCTGTGGTCAGATGAATCCATGTTTCAGCTTTCAAACAGACATCGAGTTCTCAGTCCCAAAGACGAAAGGCACTATTCAGACTTTCATCGGCCACAGGTGCAAATTCAATGCAAACGGCATGGGTGAGTTGCATATGTGTGAAGGTGCCATTGATGCGGAGGCGTATATTGGGATTGTACGGAGACATATACTGCCATCAAGAGGACATCTTTCTTGGGAAGCAAGACAATGCCAGGCCTCATTCTGCACGTGCTAAAGCAGTGTTTTCGTAGACACTCTCCTTCTGCAGTCCAGATCTGTCTCCTGTTGAAAATGTTCGGCCCATCATGAAAAGGAGATTCACACAACAACGACCACAGATTGGGCAAAAAATTGCAGCAGTTAGAATCCTCAGGTGATTTGAAGAACATGCTTTTTTTCCCCAACCTTTTTCTGGAGTGTTGCAGCCATCCAATATATTTACAAAATACAACTAAGTTGGTCAGTCAAGACATTGGAAATCTTCTCTTTGTACAATAAAGGTTTCAAGTGAATTCGGTTAACGAATCACAGGTTCTTGATTGTATTGCATTTTACGAAGCGTCCCAAACTTTCTGGAAATGGCGTTGAAAATGGGTCAAGGTAGAAGATTCAGTAGCACAGGTTAAATCATTAGACAAATGCTTTTGTGAGAAAGGGGAGACTATTATCAGAATCTTCAGAATAGCTGAAGAACTCACATCTTGTGTAACTGTGAATTGTAAGATCAGGAGATTCAGGATTACTGAGGCATGTTTATATTGTAAGTGTATGATGAATATTGTATTGTTATATTGTAAGTGTATGATGGTGAAGCGAATTTGAACAAATAGAAAAGAACGTTTTTCTCTTGAGATGTGTCTGTGTTCTTTACATTGAATAATTGTTTGATGCATAATAAGGTTCTTCACCTCATTAGTTTCAGAGAAACAACTGTTTATCTTTCCATAAGATAACATAATTCTCAAACATAATGCACAAACCTAACATTATCACTTGTATTTTATGCATCTTATGCACTTTATTCCTTTATCACACATGGTATTTATTTAGCAGTTGTGTTGATTCGCTCATTTATTTTTTTGTTAATAAATTACTCGTGTATTCCTTGTGCTGATAATACAGTAAGAGGCTGTACAAGTAATCTGATATCTCACAAATCCTTCAGATGACAAAGACCCTTTAATTTACATAATCTTTGATTGTTCTCTAATGTCATGGTGAAATTCATGGCTGGTGCCTTGCAATCAGAGTCATCTAATAATCTCATGCACACCTTTGATGTCATGTGACCAAAACAAAGCATATTTGGTGCCACATGTGAAAAAACCCTCATAACTGGTGCCTAGAGTGAGATTAAGATACACTGTCACACATGCATGCGAGTGGACAATTTTTGAATTAACAACTGATTCAATCATATTGTAAAACTGTTAAGATTATATATCGTTACAAATAGGAAAATGATTTATTCTTGGCTTATTGTTTCACCAACAATTGGCTGATAGTGAAACTATATTGTTACTTTGTTTGCAACTTTTCTATAATTAAAACTGCGAACAAGAGAAAACCTTAACATTTGAACAAAAATACATGCGCTCACTATGCTGGATTATTAAAAAATAATTAAATAAATTTTGGACATTCATTGGCGTTCTAGCTTTAAAAAATGGGATGTTTATATCATTTATTTTTGATAGTTTAGTTCTCTAAAATGATCCAGTTAAATGGCCTGTAGATTTAATGACTGCCTAAATTTGATTGGTGAACCGTAACGACACCCTGTTGCTTTAGAGGCTGGCAAAGCTGAAAAATACACAATGATATCTACAAATAAAATGATTTAAAGAAACAGTAACCTTTTTATTGAACATTTTTATTGAGGTCCCAAAAACCATCATCAACAATATTATGTAAACAATATTAATTAGGAAAATAATAAAAAACAACAGCTCAAATTTCCACAGCCCCCAGGGTTGAGCGGACAGTACGAGGGAGTGGATTCAAGCTAAGACGAGATATCATGTGCAATCAGGAATGTAGACATGGTGTGTGGCGCTCTGAGGACTGGAGTCTGCTGAGGGCTACTGCTGGACCTGCCGACATCAGACAAATAACACTTAACAAGAGACACAACTGAACGGGAAATCTGCATCATGTCTATTTGAATGGACATGTCTTAAACAATGTGAAAGTCATTTTATTCTGGAGCTGGTATAGGTTTTCTGTACTTGATGTCACTGTCTATCATTTATGCATAAGGTTAGACGTGGCACAGAGCTAAATTTAGACATTGCACAACATATGTCAACGGTTTAATGGGGAAAAAAAGACTAGCTCCTGTGCTTTCACAGTGGATAAGAGGCATTACCTCATGAAAACACGACCTAATTCACAACATGTCAAGTTTGTTTTTCAATGATCGATTTAGAAAGTGAATGATTTCTGGGAAAACCTTTTGACTTAATATGTAACCGAGTGCTAACTGAACTGAACTAACTGAATAGAGAAATATAGCCTTGTAAGGATTATGGATGAAGTTATTTTTTAATCTTTCTTCATTTAATTGTATTTTTATTTAGTTGTTTGTATCTTTATTTAATTGTATTCGTCTACGATCTTATACATATATTCAGTGTATATTCATCGAAAATATATATTCAGTGTGTGTATGAACGATATATAAAAATATATAACAATATATTGGCCGATAAATCTAAATCAAATTTTATTAAATTTTTGAGAGCCTGATTACAAAAACAAAACTCTCACCAATAACTCCATGTCCTAAGCACACAATAATAATGATCTGATTATAATTTTATGTAGCCTATATGACAGACTTGCTCTGCACGTTGCACTGAACTGTATTTTCTTTTTTATAGCAATTTCAATCATATTTCAAGCAATTCAAAACCATCATGGTGAACAGTGTGCAATGCATCTGAATGTCTCAGCTGAAGGAACTTATTAGATGTCTACTATTACATGAAATGGCATTACTTATTAAATGCATATATAAATAAAATAAAATACATGTTATATAAATTATATATATATATATATAAATGAATTATTTATATACTGTATAGTGGGGGAAATAATTATTTGATACCCTGCTGATTTTGTAAGTTTGCCCACAAAGAAATGAAGGGTCTATCATTTTTACGGAGAGAGACAGAATATCAACCAAAAAAAAAATCCAGAAAACATATTATATAAAGGTTATAAATTGATTAGCATTTTATCGAGTAAAATAAGTATTTGATCCCCTACCAACCAGCAAGAATTCGGTTTCCCACAGATTGGTTATGTCCTGTCACTTTAAGAAAGTACTCCTAATGTCAGCTCGTAATGTGTATAAAAGAAACCTGTCCACAGAATATGTATTGACCAAACAGCTGTCAAAGGACATCAGGGACAAGATTGTAGACCTGCACGAGGCTGGAATGGGCTACAAGACCATCAGCAACAAGCTTGGTGAGGAGGAGACAACTGTTGGTGCTATTATTCGGAAATGGAAGAAATACAAAATAACCATCAAACGCCCTCTCTCTGTAGCTCCATGCAAGATCTCGCCTCATGGGGTAAGGATGATCATGAGAAAGGTGAGGGATCAGCCCAGAATTACACGGGAGGAGCTTGTTAATGATCTCAAGGCAGTTGGGACCACAGTCACCGAGCAAACCATTGGTAACACACTACCCTGCCGCAATGGATTGAAATCCTGCAGCGCCGGCAAGGTCCTCCTGCTCAAGAGGGCACATGTACAGGCCCGTCTGAAGTTTGCCAATGAACATCTAATGATTCAGAGATGGCTTGGGAGAAAGTGCTGTGGTCAGATGAGACCAAAATGTAGCTCTTTGGCATCAACTCAACTCGTCGTGTTTGGAGGGAGAGAAATGCTGACTATGACCCCAAGAACACCATCCCTACAGTCAAGTACGGAGGAGGAAACATCATGCTCTGGGGCTGTTTCTCTGCTAAGGGTACAGGACGACTTCACTGTATTGAGGGGCTGATGGACGGGACCATGTGCCGTCAAATCTTGGACGAGAACCTCCTTCCCTCAGCCAGAACACTGAAGATGGGTCGTGGATGGGACTTACGGCATGACAATGACCCAAAACATACCGCCAAGGCAACAAAGGAGTGACTCAAGAAGAAGCACATTAAGGTCTTAATCCTACTGAAACTCTGGACAGGGTGTCTACAGATATGAACAAGTTAAATTTAAGACTTTTTAAGACCTTTTTAATGCCACTTTGAATGAAATTTAAGACCAAACCTGTGATGGAAATACACATTATATTACATGCGTATATATTAGGGGTGTAACGGTTCACAAAATTCACGGTTCAGTTCGATACGATACACTTGTGTCATGGTTCGGTTTGGTACGGTACGTTTTTGATACAGCATAAAGAAATAAATGCCAGAGAAATTTCCTTGATTTAAATTTTTTATTCTTTTTTATATTAAAACTAACATCATAAAGTATGATATTTTTTTACTTTGAGCAATTCTAGAGCTATAATTGACTCTTCTTAGGAGCATATAAAACAAAACAGCTCCTTGGAAAAAATGAAATGTCATATTGTAGTAGTTATAAACAAAGGTTTATTTTAGTTCAGATTAACATTTGAGGGCAGCAATTGTATTCATAATGTCAAAATAAAACCGACGTAATGTTACTTGAAGGCATTATAGCCTACTATTCCTGCCAAACTTCTATGGTTGCAGTTAGTGTTTCTACAGTAAATCCATGGTGAATGTTGCTGATCTGTGGACACTGATAGTTAATTCATGGCACAATGTTTCTTCCAGGTTTCCATGTCAGCGCTGTTTGATCCGTTAATAACGGAGAAATATGAATGCTTCTCACTAGATCTCGCAGCGATGTTATTACTTCTGTCAGTTCTGTGGCGAATTCAAATGCTTTCTTTACTGTATCTCTTATTAGCGCTGTGTAGTAACAGTGTCGCATGATCACGATCGGCTCGCGCTGCACTGGTCCAAACTGATAAACGGTCCTTCAACCACACAATAACGAGCAGTTTAGTTCCGCTTGCATTTTACGTTTGCCATTTGATGTTGGGCACTGTTGTGGTCGCGCCGGCGTCTCTTTACATTATGAGCGCGCTTGCCACGCGCAACGCGCCTACATTTGAAATAACGAAAGAGCGTTACCAGAAAAAGCCTACATTATCATTATCAATAGCTGTTTATGTAATAAAATCTGAATCATTCTCGCGATTCGATGCTTCACTGGTTATTTGACGGACATTAGGTCCGTCAGACTGGAGAAATTTTAGCGGTAACGTGACCAGAAATATTTAAGACCTATCGAATCTGAATTTAAGACATTTTAATACTTTTTAAGGCCTTTTATTAGGAAAACTTTATTTAAGACATTTTAAGACTTAAGGACCCGCGGCCACCCTGCTGGAGGGAGCGGAAACTTCGAGTTGCAAAGCGACAGCCAAGAAACCTTAAGGATTTAGAGAGGATCTGTAAAAAGGAATGGACCAAAATCCCTCCTGAGATGTGTGTAAACCTCATGACCAACTACAAAAAACGTCTTACCTCTGTGCTTGCCAACAAGGGTTTCTCCACCAAGTACTAAATAATGTTTTGCTTGGGGATCAAATGCTTATTTCACTCACTGAAATGCAAATCAATTTATAACCTTTATACAATGTGTTTTTTTTGGTTGATATTCTGTCTCTATCCGTTAAAATAAACCTACCATAAAAATTATAGACTCTTCATTTCTTTGTAAGTGGGTGAACTTACAAAATCAGCAGGGGCTCAAATAATAATTTCCCCCACTATATATATGGCTTGCTAATAAGATAAGTTTTCAAAACTATAAAAACATATAGCATAAATCATAGCAGTACAGGTAGGTGTTGACATACCTGCTGAGACTGTGTGTCTGGTCCTCTGCTGGCCAAACGACTGAGAATGTTTCTTTCGGACATCTGCAGCCTCACGGCAACAGGCGGTATCCTGGCGATGGTCGCCGGGAGACGGGTGACATCTGCTTTCATGTCACTTAGCAACTCCTCCAGCTGTTTTAGTACTGTCAGAAACAAATACAAAGAGGTAGTGAGTGTGTGTCGTCTTCTGTAACGCATCACACTCTGGAATTATATTAAAATAACATGAGCTCACATGAAGTACCTTTATGTAGGACGGCGTTGGCAGGTTTGTTTCCGGACATGGATTCCTTGCTCAGGTGCTGGTGGGACTCGGCCAGACACTCCACTTCACTGAAGCGTGTGTTGAGAGCCATGGAGGGGTGAGAGGGGTCTTCAGTCATGTTGAGATACGCAGCTCTGCGCAGCTGTTCTTCAATCACCAGAGCCTGCTCAAGCAACTACACGAGACATCGAAATTTTTTTTACTAAGGCAACGTTCACACGGTCAGTCCAATCTGTCCATCAAACAGATAATTAGTCCATCTAAAATTGACTGTCCACATTGTGTATCGCAACTGCTCAAATTCGATTTGTGTGTCCATGTTTCATTTTCCGGAATATCTGCACTGGTTTCTATGGCAATGATGTTGCGTTGGTAGGTATACATCAACAACAACTTCAGCACGGAGGGGTTTGCAATACAGATGTTGTCTTATTTATAACATGACAATGTTTATGTGGAACCGTATGAGGCTTGTAAGCGTGGATTTATTCATCTCCGCTGGTTTCAAATCATGTCTCTTTTTATTGACATTTTCTGCTCATACAGCACTTAGCAACAACACAGCATTGGTTTGGCAGCGACTTTAAGCATGTTCCCTATAACAACGTCAGACGTTTATGTTTTACATGGCGTGAGAAAGTCCCAAACCAAGCGAAATACAATCAGAGCAGTTGGACCGAAACGGATTTCCAGAAAAGCGATTTGCATATATATATATGAATGTAGCTCGAAACAGATTTGTAAAAAACACACACAAAAAAACACATTTAATGTGACACTTTGCCGTTCACACTTGCTAAATCTGATCGGATTTCAACCGGATATACATAAAAATCAGATTTGGACTGATAGTCTGAACGAGGCTTATAGATGCGTTCACGCCATGTCAGAATGGCTGTAGTTACGAGACTTGTAAAAAGTGTTCACGGCCTCATAGAACTTGTAATTATAACTTGTAAATTCTGAAATTCTTGTACCATAGGACCGATGCAGATTCATTTAAGCAAAGGCATTTAGGCAGATTCAGAGTCCGAAGATGTGAACAGAATATCACAGGTAGTCATCTCGTAATTACAACATGATGTGCACACAGCATCTCTCATATATCTTGTATGCAACAACAACGAAAAAGATTGATTCCTTTCATTATACCTTGAATCTCCTAGCCAAAAACTTGTTCTTGATCTCCAGGAAGTTTCCTCTGTTGATCTCTCCCTTGAAGGGTTCATTGAGAATGGCGAATCTGACGTCATTCTGAATATCTTGCCAACGAGCATAACCGTGTCTGAGACGGCGAGTTAAGGTAGATTTCATATTCAGCGTTTCATTGAACACACGTAAAACACACCGACACGTGTGCACATACACTGAAAGCAGTGGGGGGGGGGGTTTAAGGATACTGTATGATGCCAGCAAGTAGCCAGTAGTCATGGCGACGATGCCAGATCTCATTGGTCTTCTTGGTGACGGTAGCGGCTCGCTCCTCATTCTGCCACAGTGAGTGTAATTCTGTGAGAAAGAAAGAGAATTAGTACAAATGCACAAATATGTACAATATAAGAGACAAAGCAACAAAACATAAAATGTACTAAAAATATACTAATTGATTAAAAAATAAAAGTAGATACTGAAATTCAGTTCAAACAAAAAATATTGATATTGTCCATTACAGATATATTATGCACTTAAGCATTACCCCAAAGTAAAAGTAAGATAAGTCTTCACAGCTTGTCAAGGTCCCACGTTTTTTGGATCACAATGGCTTATAGCTTAAAAATAGTACAAAACCTGAGAAGAATTTCTGAAACAAACACTCAACAGGAGATCTTACCGGTAAACCCTCCATCTGCAATGTTGAACATGAACCGTGTTTTGGCTTTCTTCCTCTCTTCAGCACCTGCTGCTGCTGCTGCCGCCGCTGCTGCGCTGTCTTTGGCACTTTCTCCGTTCTGTAGTTTTCCTGCTTCCTCCGTCTTACCAGATTCCTTCTCATCCTTCTGACCTGGAGCGAAACGAACGACGCAAGTTAGTAAAAGCGGGAGGGGGAAATCCATAAACTACATAATCATGTCAAATCTAATCAGGTGGCACAGACCTTTCTTCTCATCTGTAACAGGGGTAGTGTCCATCTTTTCAGGTTCATCATCCTTCTTTTCTCCTGAAAGGACGCATGAACAGAAATTAGCCACTGTATGTTTGGATTTTAAGATTTCAGGGTTTAAGATTTGAGATTCCACATTATTAAAGTTTAATGGCTTGTGAATGCCATTTCTGTTCACCTTTGTTGTCTGAAGTTTCCTTCTCAGCCTCAGGTCCTTTGGGCTTGGTGTCTTCGGTCTTCTCATCAGCTTCTCCAGACTTGCCTTTCTCCTCTTCTTTCTCAGTTTGATTCCCATCAGCCTTATCTGCCTCTGAAGAAGATTCAGACGTCTTTTCCTTCTCCTCTTTGTCTTTTACTTTCTCTTCAGGAGCAGAGGAAGCTTCATCTTCATCCGGAATGGCAATGACCTTTTGATGAAGAAATAGAATCACCTCATTAATAACCAAAATCAACTAAAGTCACATGGTTAAAACACTGAAAATTAAGCAGAGATCCACAGAGTTTGTTGCATAAGCTGACACTCACTTCATTGTCTTTATTTTCACTGGCCTCCTTCTCACCGTCTCCATTTTTCACCTTTTCTTTTTCAGCGTCTTTTCCACCATCTTCTGCTTTGGAAACACCATCTGTAGAACAAACACATAAAAAGGTTTAATATTTGGACTGCAATATTTGCAGCGATAGCTCACAAAAAGAATTAATTTTAATGCTGTGTCAGCAGCTGAGGCTATTTTCATGGCAAGAGCTGTTGTACATTTTCTACCAGTTAACAAGGAGATGTATAAATACAATAAAATAAAAACAAACAATAGAAAAAAAAACAATAAATTAAATTTACACAAGATGTTTTACATATAATAAAAACTCTAGACTTGTTCAGTAATATCCTTCCAGAAAAGTTTTAAAGTCAGCATGAAATTTATTTTAGGGCGGGACTTGATTTTTGGGAATTAATTGGATGGTTAAATGGTTGTGGTTTGCTATTGGTCGATCTCTTGTGAGAAAAATAAAGAACGTGCATTAAATTGGACCTTCACCCTTCAGTAGCGTCGGTCTAGTCTAGAATATACTAAACATCTGGTGGACACCACTTGACAAAATCTTGTGTTTGAAAGGGAATGAATGTCTGCTGGAGATTTTAGGATAGATTTTTCACAAACGGGAAGTAGATGAGCGAGCTGAGGCATGCAGTACCTGGAGCAGGAGTGTTCGGCTGAGTGTCCGCTGGAGTGCCAGTAGAGGGCGTTTTGCTGGGGGAGTCGGGCTGGCTGCCGGTGGTGGACACGGTTTTATTCTCGTTCAACTCCATCATCCAGGGCATGGACCACTGACCGTTTACATGCTCGAACTCTTGCACCTAAAAACAGACGTAATCCAAAGGCCCACAATTAGACAACTGCAAAAATGAGATTTCGCTTTCATGCATCTTGGAATTTTTCATATGAACTATTTATGTGAACTCATTGGTATTGCATTTTAACTATGATAACATTACTAATTTACCTTCTTTCGGATCAACGACATCACACCAATACGAGTAAGGACGTGTTGCCGTGACAGTCCTTCCCGAGGAACGCCATCGGCAAAGCTTTCAGCACCATCCGCACCAGGCTCACACAAGTGCCGCATAAAGAGAGAGACGTAAGCCCTGAGAGAAAGAGAAACCGGTTTATAGATCCTGATACACCAAAGATACGAATATTTAGTAGGCTTTAATGAAGTTTATGGTGAGCCTTTCGCTTTCAAAGAAAAAAATAAGTTTAAAAAGAATAAGAATAAGAATAAGTTATTTTGATGTTTATAACCTAAAATACATATATTTAGTTATCTAGTAGCAATTTAGCAAATATATTTTCATATAAGCGACTGTTCAAAAGTTTGGGGTCGGTAAGATTTTTCAAATGTTTTTTAAAAGAAGTCTCTTATACTCACACCAAGACTATTTATTTGATCAAAAACACAGCAAAATTGTGAAATATTAAAATAGAAAGCAGTTATTTTAAATAGTAATGATATATTTTAAAATACAATTTATTCCTGTGCTGGCAAAGCTGAATTTTCAGCAGCCATTATTTCAGTCTTCAGTGTCACATGATCCTTTAGAAATCATTCAAGAAACAAACTTAGGATAACAGATCAGTAAAAAAAAAAACAACAACAACAACCTTAATTGGCCCCAATACCAATCCTTGAGATCGGGGGTGCATTTCCCAAACGTATCGCTAGCCAACAATGGCCGCAAGTTCCGCTAAATTGTGTTTATAACAACGGAGCTTGCGACCATAGTTGGCTTTGGGAAACGCACCTCATCTAGGGACATCTATAATGATAAATGGATTGAAACTAAAACCACTAAATGAGCTAAAACTCACTTGAACTCCTTCTCTGATTTGCCACGCAAGTCTCTGACCAGCCACTGGGTTGTGAAGGCGTCCTGAGGCGGCATCCCATAACGCATCACTGCGTTCAGGAAGGCCTTCCTCTGACGAGCGTTGAAACCCAACACCTGTCAAATCAAGATGTTTTAGTAAGTGCAACTCAAAATACATGCGTTTAAGAAAACAAAAATCCCAGATTATGCTTCCCTCACCTCAATGTTGCCGCTCACTCTGGCCAGCAGGGGGGGCAGGGGTTTGTCTTTGTCGTTTCTGAGGCCTTTCCTGTTGGGTCGCCGTGAATTGGCTGCAAGCAGACAACAAAAATTGTGCTTAGAAAAAGGGTGTAAACATTTTAAAATCTTTTATGCATTTCTAAATTCCTATCTTTACTTATCGTCATGCTCGCCTCACCTTCTGATCGTTCGTCAAAGTCCTCATCTCCTTCCTCTGAAGCAACGGAATAATCTGATTGGCCATCAGATTGATCATCCTGCCAGTCTGAAACAGAGCAAGAAAGATGATTAACATTTAAACAATTGTAAGTAATTGAAAATGTTATTTTAAGTTTATATAAACTTGAACAAAATGCCAAGTATGGTTTATAGTTTAGTTTTTATTATGAAGAGTTGTAAAAGTTTTGTCAATCCTTACGTCTCTTACCTCGGTCCTCCTGGGACCCGTCATTGTAGTTGACCTGTTTACGGATTCGTTTGCCCTTGCCCAGATTACGAGCCAAATCCTCCTGCTGCTGCTCATAATGGTGTCGGAGCAGCTTCTCCCAGTAATCTGGATCCACACTTTCCTCCTGCTTAATGATCTCCCTCTGAACTTCCTCTTCCTAAGAGAGAAGACAAGAAAGAACAGTGAATAAGAGCAAAATATGGCAAAAGTGAGATACATAAACGTATTAATGAAGTTATATATGCCAATCAGTCAGTACGGGACATGAATAAACCACAGCTTGATGTGACATATCACTTGTGTCAACTATGGCTGCACGATTTGGTGAAAAAATAAAATTGCACCTTTTCTGATAAAACTTGTAAATGGCATATAAAATGTGATCTTTTTTTATTGTTTTAATTATTATTATTATTATTATTATTATTATTACTACTACAAAGTAAAAATAAGCTAAACTATTGTAATACCTTACTAGTGTAACATTACTACTATACCTTTAAAATAAGGTATTAATATTGTAAATTGAGTACTTAAGAAAAAAATTACAGATACTAAAATTACAAAACTAATATTTACAACTGTAAAATTACAATGCATATAAAACTGTCTTAATTTCTTTGTTAAACTATCTAGTTTTATTTTGGCGTAAAACAGCAGGAGACTATTAGCTTCTCTTTTGTTGACGGAGGGCTTATAATCTCTTTTCATTGCAAGTTTGCGAAGAGGGTCGCCGCATATTGTGCTCCTAAATGCACGTTATAAGCGACACCAAGCCACATCACGATTTTGGTTTTATTTTGATTGATTGTGCAGTCCCACAGGTCCAACAGCCCACATTGCTCTTTATCGGCACTCACCGCTTCCTCCTCGTCCTTGACCACATACTGAGCCACTTTGAAGGAGCTGAGATACTCGTTCATGCTCTGGATCTCCGTGTCATCCGTGGCGTCCTGGTTCCGATCCAGCAGCCGATCGATGGCTTTGTCATCATAGTGAATCACGCTGCTATCCTCCTCTTTGTTCTCTCCTTGACAAACACAAACACAACCAGTTTCACACATCTCAGTTGCTTAAGTGAGAAGCTGTACAGGTGTAAAGTAAGAAGTAAAGAGGTTTGTAAATCCAGCCGCACCTTCTCCCTCGTCCTTGAAGAGCTCCTCTGTACCAAATTTGAGAATGTCATCCAGCTCCTGTTTGGACATTGAACCGGTCTTTGAGCCCAATCCAGGACGCACAACCAAGTGAGTCAACATCATCTTCTTCTTGGCCACCTTGAGATTAAACACAAAAAGACCAATCAGTTTACATTCAAAAGACAGTGTTGCATAAATTTTTTTAAAAAAGTCACTTCCCAGAAAGATAAGGTATACCTGAGTAATTCTTTCTTCTACAGAGGCTTTGGTCACAAAGCGGTAGATCATCACCTTCTTGTTTTGACCAATCCTGTGAGCTCTGCTGAAGGCCTACAAAGAGAAAACAACAGCCAAAGTGAAAATGAGGATAACAAACCCAACAACATCTAAATGAAACACACTAAAGTTTCTGAAGATTATCCTGACACCACACACCAGATAAGGGGCTTTCGCACCGGAGGAACCTTTTCATAGTTCCAAGAATTATTGTCGGAAGGACCCGCTTTTTGGCGTCTTCGCACCGCAGGAACTGGGAATGATTTTAGTTCTAGAAACGCCTTTTGGGGGAGCTAAATTAGCTAAAATAGTATGGTCTAACCCAGCACAATAGGAACTACCAGTGACGTAAGTGTACACTGATTGGCCGAATGCACGCGAAACACCAGCACCCGCCATTTAAAAAAAAAGCTGTACACACACACACTAGAGTGCGGATCGGGCCGAATTTTTCTGTCCGAGCTCGGCCCGCGTCCGACAGAGCAGTAACCGAACCCAACCCGAGCCCGACAGGCATAAAGATATTTATGTCCGAGCCTGACCCGAGACCGACAGTAAAAATCCCATTTTTTTTCTCATACTAATGACACATGTACATTTGTGTGGAAAGCCCGCTTTTATTAAGCAACTGTAGGAAGGCATTCGGAAATGTCAACAGGATGAGTGCATCAGCGCGCACGGAGCAACAAGCGCACTTAACACAGGCGCGCTTAACACAGGCGCGCTTAACACAGGCGCGCATGCACGTGTTTCATTGTCACGACTACATAAACAAATTTCCGCACACAGGAAGACAGATGTTATGGTAATATTTTACATGTATTTTAATCACAAAAATGAACGTTTGCATCAAGTGAAAGCATCAGGCACATTGGCTACCTACATAATAAGCTGTTTTAAATTTAAAATGTTCAATGCCTTATCGCGCTGATGCCGAACCCGAACATAATTTCTAAATATCTGTCCGAACCCGGCCCGGCCCGGCGAGTACCGGCGGGTCCCGTCGGGCTCGGGTCGGGTATCCATCCTCTAACACACACACACACACAGTATAACCTCTATATTAACTCCACGTACTAACTCTATGAACATAGAAAACAGTGACAGATGGACCTCTCAACCTAAGGAGAAAATCCAACACAACTTTGAGGGGACCAAGCAAAACATGATGATGTATTTCTGCTCAGCTAGTGACACTGGGCATCAACCACATGAAAAACGCTAATACTTTTTCATATTCTGTCTACTTTCTTTGTATAACAGTTCTTTCTAATAACGTATTAGACAGTCTGTTAAAGGCACAATATGTAATATTTTTGGATTAAAATATCCAAAAACCACTAGAACAATGTTTACGTGCGTACGATTTCAGATCATCGGATACTTTTCCACCGGCTGTAGAGGTAAGACAACTCCCATGATTCCGCGAAATCAAGGCATCATCAAGCTACACCTCTGTTTTGAATAAGCGACCTCTAGCGGCGAAAATGACATATTGTGCCTTTAAACAGATCGTAAACTAATAAAGACTGAGAATGGGAGCACTGTGTGCTCAGGCTCTGGCGTTCACTTCAGAGGTGGTGCGAGTGCAACCAGAAAAATGGCCCTAGGGGAAGATTTAGTTCTCAGGGAACCGCCCTGGTGGCTAGTTCCTAGAACTAAGTTCCTACTACCCAGTGCAAAAGGGGCTATAGAGTCTTTTGCAGATGAATGATCTTACTTGAATGTCATTGTGAGGGTTCCAGTCTGAGTCGTAGATGATGACAGTGTCTGCGGTCGCCAAGTTGATACCCAAACCACCGGCTCTGGTCGATAGCAGGAAAGCAAACTGAGGAGCACCAGGAGCTAGAGCGAAAAAACAAATCATTTTGAAACTTGAACTAGTTTCAGAAATTGAGTTTATACAGAGCAACAGAGAACAAATGTATGGACCATATTAGTTACACATCTGGTCCTACCATTAAAGCGGTCAATGGCTTCCTGTCTCATGCCTCCTGTGATGCTTCCGTCAATACGCTCATATTTGTAGCCCTCATTCTCCAGGAAGTCTTCCAGCAGGTCCAACATTTTGGTCATCTAGAGAAGAGGGACAACACATCTCAAACTCCTGCTGTTCATCATAGGTTTTTTTTGTCATTTTACACTTTTATCTATCTTTTTAAACCGTTAAAATGTTAAGAGGTCGGTTATGCTCACCATGGCTGCATTTATTTGATCAAAAATACAGTAAAAACAGCAATATTGTGAAATATTACTAAAATGTAAAAAAAACTTTTAATTATCTATTTTAATGTATTTTTAAAATGTAATTTATTCCTTGATGCAAAGCTGAATTTTCAGCATCTCTAGTCACATGATCCTTCAGAAAACATTTGCGCTGCTGAATATTTTTGTAGAAACACTGATAATTTTTTTTGTTTTAGGAATATATAAAGTTCAAAGGAAAATATAAAGAACCCCAAACTTTAGAACAGTCGTGCAAGTAATTAATACTTAATAATAACAATATTTATTATTATTATTATTATTGATACATTTCTAGCAATAGAAAAGACATTTTAAAAAGTTTAAGAAAATGATTTCTAAATAAATAAATAAAATGCTTGTTTACCTGAGAGAAGATGAGCACTCTGTGTCCACCGTCCTTGAGTTTCCGCAGCATCTTATGCAGTAGCAGCAGTTTGCCAGCAGATTTAGTCAGGGCACTGCCCTCGTACATCCCATTGGGCATCTTGGCAGCTTCCTGTTTCACACAGCCAATCAGAGAGCAGGATCTCTTCAATTTACTTGCTTGTATCCTCAAAAACCACATAATAGAACATATGCTATCGTCTATTTTTAAAGGTACAGAAAGAGCAAAAAGTGGAGCGTACCATAGCAGCCACAGGGAAGAGATAAGGATGATTACAGCACTTCTTGAGGTCCATGACGACGTTAAGCAGAGAAACCTGGTTTCCTCCGCCACGAGTGTTTAGAGCCTCAAAATTACGGGTCAGGATGAACTTGTAATATTTCCTGGATTAACATATGAGATTTAAAAAACTCTGTCTCTACCAATCCTGTAACCTAGTTCGCAGTCCACACCTCATTACATACTCACTTTTGCATGGGGCTGAGCTCGACTCGGACGATGAGCTCGGTTTTGGAAGGCATGTGCTTGAACACGTCTGCTTTGAGTCTCCTGAGCATGTGCGGTCCCAGCATGTCGTGAAGCTTTTTGATCTGGTCCTCCTTGGCAATATCGGCAAACTCCTCCAAGAAACCTTCAAGATTACTGCAGAGTGAGAGATAAAGAGCATAATTTATGTTTGCAGATACCCAGGGGGCCACCAGAGGGTGCTAAAGGGGTTCATTTAAAAATGCACAAGAATTTTTTTTTATAGTGCTGTCAATCACACACACAAAAAAAACCTAGATTAATCACATTTTTTTCTGTGTTCAGATGCAATTAAAAACACTGAAGTTTTAATAATTTTTTTATATATTTATGCATGTAATAATTTCAGTTAATCTGAAAATTAAATGTAGAAAATACTTGAATGGCATCTTTTTATGAATGAAGGCCAGTATCACTGATACTAATACAGCTACTGAGGTCTCGATGAAAATTAATTTTCCCCGCAATTTTACACATTTATAGCCATTCAACAATACAATGTATTGAAAGCTATAATTATTATTAATTTTTTTACATATATTAGGCTTAAAAAAAAACCTTTTAATTTAAATGAACTTAAAACAATCCTCACATGAATCCCATAATAAATGTAATTTACATGTGCCCTTCCTACCGGTCTTACAATGTAGGAAATATACAGAAATTGAATAAAGTTATCATACAGTCCGCACTGCATAATTTATAAATTTTATATAGATTAATCCTTATTAAAGCTACAAAAGTGCTTTAGTCAAGAGCAGGGAGTAATTTTCCCTGTTACTTTTGTTCTTTGATTAACATTAATGACAGACAGCATTAGTGGCTGCTGTCACTTTAAGATCTGACGCTGCTGCACATGATGCGGATCTCACACGTTCATTTAAAACTTTAAATCGTTTAAGACTGCTCTTATGAGGATACTCGACAAAAAGGACATTTTGGCATAAATGTATGCGTTATTGTTCGTTCAAGGGTGAAGGAGAACTCGATTTCTCCTTCGAAAAAGGCTTTAAAGGGATAGTTCGCCCAAAAATGATATTTAAGCCATGATTTACTCACCCTCAAGCCGTTCGAGATGCATATGTCAATCTTTTTTCAGACGAACACATTTTCAGTTATTTTAGAAAATGTCTTAGATCTTTCAGTGGTTATAATGTGAAGCAATGGGGTCCAGCTGCTCCAAGTCGCAAATTGTGCATGCATCCTTCACAAAAGTAATCCATCCGGCTCCAGGGGGATAAACGAAGGCCTTCCGAGGGTAATCCGTGCGGTTTTGTCGTAAAAATATACATATTTAAAACTTTATAAATGAAAATAACTGGCTTCCGGTGGCGGTCGGCGCGCGTTCACGGAGATGGATGCTGGCATATGACGTATGACGTAGCGTAGGAAGCGTCGTGACGTAGAACGAACGCAGAGTTTTGTTTTGCTCTGCTCTCTGGCTGCGCTGTCACGCTCGTTATACGTCACGACGCTTCCATCTCCGTGAACGCGCGTCGACCACGACCGGAAGCCAGTTATTTTCGTCATTTTTACGACAAAACCGCACGGATTACCCTCGGAAGGCCTTCGTTTATCCCCCTGGAGCCGGATGGATTATTTTTGTGAAGGATGCATGCTCATTTTGCGACTTGGAGCAGCTGGACCCCATTGCTTCACATTATAACCACTGAAAGATCTAAGACATTTTCTAAAATAACTGAAAATGTGTTCGTCTGAAAAAAGATCGACATATGCATCTCGAACGGCTTGAGGGTGAGTAAATCATGGCTTAAATATCATTTTTGGGCGAACTATCCCTTTAAGATCTTTTGGTTTGAAATCAATCAAAAAAAAAAAAAAAACATTTTGACAAACAAACCTGAATCTCTCTGGTGTGAGGAAGTTGAGCAGATGGAAAAGCTCTTCTAAGTTGTTCTGTAGTGGAGTTCCAGTCAACAACAACTTATGCTGCAGAGGGTAATTGTTCAGCACCCTGAAAAACTGCATAACAAATACCACCACAGGACAACATTAAAACATCAAACCATCATAAAAATGTACCGTGTGATAAATGAGTAATTTGAACCAGTTTTAACAACACAACTTGTGTCAAATTAATGCATAAAAGTGAATATCCATGTTGGTCTCACCTTTGACTGGTTATTCTTCAGTCTGTGGGCCTCGTCAACTACCAAACAAGCCCAGTCGATGGAGCCCAGGACGGCCGTGTCAATAGTGATCAACTCATAGGAGGTCAACAGTACATGGAACTTTACAGAGGCTTCTTTCTGCACGATCATAAGGGAAACAATCATTGATTTACAAGTGTCTTAAGAGTCTTTAATGGAAAGCAGAGTTCTCCAACTCACTAACCTTCATCTTAGAGGGTTTCTTGCCACCACGGATGGCGTTGTTCTCAAAAGAGAACTCGTTTTCTCTGATGACAGCCCTGCTGTCCTTGTCACCGACGTATGTGACAACGTACATGTCCGGGGCCCACATCTCAAACTCTCGCTCCCAGTTAATGATGGTGGACAAGGGCGCACTCACCAGGAACGGACCCTTAGAATGACCCTGGAGAACGAGCACACCAGCGTTTTAAAACTGAAGAAAGAGGACACGCTGTACAAGAGGTAGTAACATTCCATGTCTCAGTGACCTTATATTTTTCTATGCTTACAAAACATCAAATATACTATTTAGCAACAGCACTGTATGAAAATGTATGAAAATGTATGGTATAAGTTTAGGGCCAGTAAGATTAAAAAAAAAAAAAAAGTAATACTTGTATTCAACTTTCTATTTATCAAAGAATCCTGAAAATAACGCATCACAGTTTACACAAAAATATTAAGCAGCACTATTGTTTCAAACATGGATCATAATAAGAAATGTTTAAAGAGCAGATATCAGCATATCAGAATGCCTCTGAAAATTCAACTTTAAATATTAAATTACATTTTTAAATTTTATTCCAATATAAGAGTCATTTTAAATTGTAATCATATTTCACAATATTACTGTTTTACTGTATTTTTGATCAAATAAATGCAGGATAAGAGACTCTTTCATCAAAATAAACAAAAGAAAAATCGTACACACCCCAAACTTTTGAAAGATAATGTAGTTCTTCTTGGATTACAAGATTAATAAAGCATTATGCATTTTAATTCTTTGTTCAATTTATCACATAACCCATCATAACTTTTAGACACTCAATGAAAGTAAAAACAAACAAAAAAACAGGGCACCTCTTTATACAGTGAATAGAGGAAAACAGCAGTCTGCACGGTCTTTCCCAGACCCATCTCGTCTGCCAGGATGGTGTCGGTTCCCTGAGCCCAGGAGAAGCGGAGCCAGTTGAGCCCCTCCAGCTGGTACGGATGCAACGTTCCTCCTGTAGAGTCTAGATACTCTGGCTGACGATCAAACTTAATGGTGGGCTACACAGGAGAGTAAAAAAAATTGGGTTTTAACCATCGATGAGCAAGGGAATGGTGCAGCTGGGTCTAATAAGTGCTGCCAGTGTGTAGAACCAACAAAATGAAGCTCGCTTACATCCACGACAGGGTTCTCTGGAGGCCGGTCCAGTTTTCGCACCTTCCCTTTGATCTTCAACTTCTTTCCTGGTTTACCTTCATCACCCATCATCAACTCCCTTAAGGACAGAAAAACAGATGAATATGACGGTCGTGTGCATCAGTACATGCGTTTTCTAGCACTTTTAGGCTATGAACCTGAAGATTTTTCCTTAAATATCCTACAAATCTAAATGCGTTTCTTAATTAAACATTTTGTATGAATTTTGTCTTTTGTATAAAATTTCATTGGCTTTAAAAACACTTTTCTTTTATGTGTTACTAACCAAAGCATAACTTTGTTCTTTGAAATATTTGTATTTGAAAGCTGAAATAAAACTAAATACAAATTTACAAACAAACTTATTTCAGTAAGTTGTCATTCCTAATATTCATTTAGTTTTAAGTTGAAGCACTAAAATTAACTGGAAATAAATAAAAGCTAAAATTGAACTAAAACTAAATTAATAAAACCCTGAATAGTAATATTTAAAATAAATAAATAAATAAATAATAAATTACAAAAGCACAAATTTACTAAATTTAACCAGTTAAAATTTTACAAATTAAATTAAAACGAAAACTAAAAAATACAAAAATATAGGTAAATTCAAGATATTAAAAAAATGTATTTGTGTATAAATAATACAAAAAATAACACTGAAGGGTATTAAAAATATTATCAAATAATATCACAAACTTCACGACCTAGATGAATAAAAGTCTTGCCTGTTTTTTCACATTATTGTGGAAGTTAAATGCCTTGCAAAGGCTGTTTCTGTTCACATGTATACCTGTGGTTCCAGTACTGCAGTTTGAAGGTGTCAAACTCTGGTATATCCATATCCTCTGCCTCCCAGGTAGACTGATCGTACGTTACATCCCTCCACTTGATAAGGTAGTGACAGTTATTCTTCTTATCCACACTAAATGGAATAAAACAACAGGTACGGCGTGAGCCATGAAACTGACCGAAAGCGATTCGATACAAAGTTCTTGAGCTCATCTCACCTATGGTTCAGAACACGGTGAATCACCATCCACTCCATCTTGATGCCGAAGCGGTAGTACTTCTCCTCCATCCGAGCGTAGGTGGGGTCTTTCTTCTTTCTCTTGTCACTCTTGTCCTCATCTCCCTCAACACCGAAGTCTGTGGTCGGTGGCTCGTCCATGTCGTTCTTGCGCTGGTAGTTCCTGAACATCACCTGACAGTGCATCTCCAGCTAGAGAGAGATGTTGCGAGCCGAAGTTAGGATCAAGGAAACTACTTAAGTGTGAATTCAGTCTAAATCTGGATTCAAAATGACATTATAATAAGCCATTGTCTGGATTCACAGATAACAGATTAAACCCTGAAAGCTTGTGCTTAAGCCAAAAAGAAAAAGCAATAATTCAAATAAATGTTTTATATATATAAAATTTGCTCTGAAGTGTGAATTTCCCTCTTAAATTATACATAAAACATTAATTTATAATAAATGACCTATAATAAATTACAATATATTGACAAAAAAATATTAAGATGACACTGTCAAGCCATTTTTTAAGACCAAAATAAGAGCCAGTGATGTACCTGTAGCTCGGAAACCCAGGAGCAGTGCCAATAAGACATATTCTGCCATTTAACAAAGAACTCCCTCTCAGGGCGACCAGCCAACGGTGTGGGGTCAGGCGCATCAGCAGCGAGTTCAGTGGGCCGGGGCACAGGGGTCGGGGGAGGAGGTTCAGTCCAACGCCAGGTCAGAATCTTCTGCACCTTACCTTTCATAGTAGGACACTGGAGAGAGAGAGAGAAAAAAAAAGAAGAAGAGGTATAAAATATTTCACCAGTAATTATACAAGTAGGCTATTTTTAAAATTAAAAATTTTGTAACACTTTACAATACGTTTCATTAGTTGACTACCTTAGTTAACATGAACTAAAAAAGAATACTTCTTCAGCATTTATTCATCTTATTTAAAATTAATTTCAACATTTACTAATACATTATTATGATCAAAGGTTGCATTTGTTAACATTAGACAACACTGTGAACAAACATGAACAGCTGGATTTTTATTAAATAATTATATTAACAAAGATTAATAAATACTTAATGTTAGTTAATACATTAATGAACCTTATTGTAAAGTGTTACCAAACATTCTAGCGTGGTTGACTCACAGTGCAGCGAGGGCAGATCCATTCTCCGTTGGGAATCTCGGGCAGGGGAGGGTTAAGGCAGTGAATGTGGTATGATGAGGGGCAGGAGTCACAGCACAGCAGCTCTCCGCCATCCTTACACACTCTGCAGAACTCCATGTGATGGTCGTCCTCTTCCGCCTCGCCTACCACCTCATTATCCTCCTCTCCGTCTGACCCGTCCTCACGAGCCTCCCACTGGATGCCCATCTTCTCCTGGAAGAAGGAGAGATGGTTTCATTTTGCAGAGTACAAGGTCACATCAGGGCCTATGCTCTTTGGACATCTTTTAGATTGAACTCATGTGGAGATTGAAAGTTGGTTCACTCACACAGTGTGGGCAGCTCCAGGTGCCCTCCGGTGCCTTCTCCATATCAGGGTCCAAGCAGACCATGTGATAGGCTCGTGGACAGGTGTCGCAGAGAATGATCTCTCCTCCCTGCTGACAGACCTCACAGTAATCCTGATGATCCGTCTCATAGCCATCACCATCTTCATCTCCTAGCAGAGAAAGAGAGAATAGATGAACGACTGATGGTATAGCCCTATGATTTCCATAATGCGGAAATAAGGAACAGAATCGTGGAATCCTAGCCTGGGTTTCCCCATGCTGCCTTGTGCGCAGCGCGATTTTATTCACGCTGCTAGGCAGCCTGAACACCATGGACCAGATTTCCCCCTCAAAAAGGGAACCAATCACAGAACGGGGAGGGAGCAGCAAGACGATGACGACGTCTATGCGACACACCGAAGCAGTTTGTTTATATCTATGGATCCAACATGGCAGCAGACGCAAAGTTACCTTTCGATGCAGCCTTAGATAGTGTTCCAAGTAGTTTAGAACGCAAGTTTATTTCGTCTTCTTCCTCGTCGAATTTCTGTCGCTCTACATACGTCATCTGGTATAACTGAAACTATTGGCTATGAGCTACGTACAGGCGCATTTGATAGACATTCGTAGCGCCCAATAAACGGCTCTGGGCATTCGTAAACCACGCCTCAAATACGAGAAAATGAACATGTGGTTCCCAGACCACGTCTCAATGAGAAGAGGTCTGACGTTAGCCAGGCTAGTGGAATCCAGTAATAAAAATGGAATTTACAGAATAATGTGTAACGTCAGAGAATTTGGGATTAATAAATCAAAAGTAGGGGAGTTCACTTAATCAAAACGTGATACAAACTAGTGTCTGTGAATAATAAAGTGCATAAAGACTGGGATTTAAATATCAAGTCTGCAGGTTCTGCGTGTTTTAAGATGTACAAGAGACATCGGTTCTCAAAAATGTCAGGTCACTTAAGTTGTTCTCAAAGGGACAGGGGAAAAGTGTCTTAATAGGCCTGATTAAGCCTAAAAGTTTCACAAGCACCAAGACAGAGAATAAGATCCTCACCCTTTTTCGTCTTCTTTTTGGGCTTCTTTTTCGCACTGCTGCGACTACTGCGGCTATTTGATCCATTCGAAACAGACACACTGTTCATACTGCCGTCATCAAAGTCACTATCCACGTCAACATCGTCCTCTTCACTCTAAAAAAAAAAGAAAAAGAGGGGGGTTAAAAAAGCAGAGATAAATATACGATTCTGTTCTCCAGTCCATAAATGAGCAGAAAATTACTTGGATGTCATTAGTGAGACGCTACGACTAAAATTGGAGCCAGGAAGAGAAAAAAAAATAGCATCGTCGCTCATGGAAAAAGGTTAAAGGATGAGTGTAAAGGCGAGCTGGAGAAATGAGCGAGAAAAAGTAGAACTGAGGGTCTTACAGAAGAGCGTTTCCTCTTGCTGTTGAAGCCTCCTAGTTTGATTTTCAGAGGAGCAACCTTTTTGGTCTTCACCTTCTTCTCCTGAGGTTTGGGAGCAGGTTTGGACTTCTTACGTGCATTGGGACCTGAAATGCGCAAGAATTAGCATAATATTTTCTTTATGCAAGCAAAACATTCGCGGCTAAGAACTCATACATCACAACTAAACCCTGCTAGCATGTGGAAAAGCATTGTTTTATTAGAAGTGCTATAATACACACTACTAAAAGTTTGGGGTCAGTAAGAATGTAAGGAAATTATTACAACGTAACAAAAGATTTCTATTTCAGGTAAATGCTGTTCTTTTGAACTTTCTATTCATTAAAAAATTCTGATGTGAAAAAATTCTTACCAGTTTCCACAAAAACATTAAGCAGCACAACTGTTTTCAACATTGATCATTATAAGAAATGTGTCTCGAGCAGCAAATCGGCATATTAGAATGATTCCTGGAGGATCATGTGACTATGAAGAATGGAGACTGCATTTTTGGTCAAACAAATGCATTAAGCAGTCATTTGCTTCCGTGCCCCCTTTTGCAAGTGAAATGAGCATCAGCGGTTTGCTGTCGGGTCGAATAAGTTTTAACTGCCCCATTCTTCAAGCTTCTCAGAAACCATTAAAATGTGATGATCACAATTTAGCACATTGAACAATGCAAATATCAAGGAAACCATTATTCCTCAACACCGCAAAAAAAACAACTGCTGAATGTTTATGATAATAACTCTGACCAGATGAAAATGCACAAATCAAATAAACATCTCAGCTGGGAAAAACAGCTGTTGTACTGGGAAGTCACTCACACAGTAGAAGAACAGTTACACAAACAAACAAAAATGAAACAACCTTGCACTCACCCTTGCCCTCTTTTGTCTTGGCCTTGCGTAAGGGAACTGCTGGCGTGGACTCAACACTGACTGGGACTGCAGGTGCAGCGGCCGGAGCTTCGGTTTCAACAGATGCTGCGGCACTAGCGGCCGCCAGGGCCGTGGTGGCAGCAGCCGAGCCCCGCAGAGGATTGTTGGTGCTGAACTCACGCCACTTTGCTCCCAGAACCATCATCATTTTGGAAACAGCAATTTTGGGGTTCTTGGCAGCAATCAGAGGCCTGTGAAATTGCAGGGAGGGGCATTGTTGATGGTGAAATTTGGGGGAAATCTCTTTATATACTGATGATTTTGCTGCCGTTATTACTTTGTTGATGTAAAGCCAACATCTAACAGTAAAGCTATTAACATCATGCAGTGCTCATTTACCGCTTTTTAGCGAATTATCGCAGGCCAAATCCAGTCATTTCAATAGGAAATCGTGTGATCTGGAATTCCGAGTGAGGGTGAACAATTTTGACACAGATTTTGCATCGTGTTCAAGTTGGTCATGCAAATTCTTCACGTTGACCAACAGAAAGCTGCTTGGTTTGAAAGACTTGTGTGTGATCTGTGCTTCATTCAATTTCATTTCAATAATGTGACCGTACCTTTAGCCAAGCAACTTTTTTCAGAGTAGATGCCATGCTAATTATGATTATGATGATCATATGTTGTAAGTCAGGAGATAACACTTCTAATTTGTCAGTAAATAAAAGCAGCGGTTAAAGCGGTTGCGATTGTCTTTTCTACCCCATTTCTTCTGATTGAAACGACTTTTCGAACATGACAAAATGTAGGGCAGGACTTGATCCACTGGGAATTGATTGGATTGTTTAATCAAGAGTTTTCCACTTTGATTTCACTTTAAAGTCACCATGGAAGCTAAAATTAGGAATCCAACTATTTTTATTATAAATGATTTATCGGTGCAAATCACCCTTTTTTTTTATATATTCATGTGCCTCGTAATATTTAAATCAAAAGAATTTTCCCTGCCTCTTGCAGTGACATCCCTTCTCTGATGACGCGTTAACTGGCGCAATGGCGGGACAACCTGTCACTCACATGTAGCCCACTCCAGCTATAAAACAGTGTCTGGTTGTTCTCGACACATCATCCCTACCCACCATAACCGAGATCCAGATACTAGGGGTGGCACGGTACATGAAAAAACATCCGAACCGTTCGGTTCGCTTGTCTCGGTTCGGTGTGTGTGTGCGCCGCACGGTTCGACTTTGACGCATGCGCAATGTAGCCTCGTGCCCGTGCTAATACAATGCTAAATCATAAATCAGATGTACTGTATGTAGAATAACATTATGATGTCCAGCAATTGATTTAAATAGTACACTGAGTTTACTTAGACATTTAATGAGATCTACTCCACTATGTTGTTTTTTCACGTGAATAAATACATAGGTCGACTGTTTCACAAATGTAGCCTACTTTAATGGTCCAGTGGCAGAACTCTTGCCAAGCATGTCATAGGTTCATCAAAACCGATTATGTTTATCAGTGGTTGTATATCAAGCAGGGACAGATTTGTTTGAATTTTGCTTTGTGATTTCACCGGAACGAATAGAGAGTCTCCTCAACGGATTGAAGCGCGCGTCCGAGTGAAGACTGCGGCGTGTGCGCGAGCCACAAGAGAACACTGTATCAGCGCCACTGATCGCAGCGGCAACGAGCACTTTGATCACTTGATTAAAAAAACTAATTTCAGCGCTAGATTGCTTCTTATTTAACAAGTGAACGAAACGAATAATTTGCTAGTTAACTGGAGATGTTTTATTTATTTGTATTGGTACATCCGTGCCGCGAGATGTTTCAAAAGGACAATTTTTTGGACAATATCGACCCTGGGGTACATGTCCCACCCGCAAATTACGCCTATGATGACGAGACACGAGGAGAAATTGACAAAGAACTGTCCGACACAGCCCACGTAGCTCTCCAGATGGATGGACCTCCAGGGCCACTGAAAGTTTCCTCACGGTGACCGCTCACTCACTATATTACTTCGAAATGGGAAATGAGAAGCTGCGTTTTGCAAACACGCCCCATTTATGAAATAAGTCAATTAATAATTAGATAATTAAGCTATATATCATATGCTGAAGTAAATTTTTGGAGTGTTAAAGATTAAAAGAAAAAAATAACATCAAGAACCGTACAGAACCGAAAACCGTGACCCTAAAACCGTGATACGAACCGAACCGTGGGTTTTGTGAACCGTGCCACCCCTACCAGATACCATCGGTTGAGCTTCAAATGACTTTGGGGAAACACTGCGTTGTGATTGTGTCGCCATCGGATCCTGGAAGTCCTATTGCTTTAGCCACGTGGCATGTCATGTCACTCTGTGAGGATTTTCTCTAGATCTACACATCAGGTTATGTTGCGTGTTGACTCGTATGAATCGAGACAAACTGCTTGAAATAAAGATGTGCGATTTACTATGGTTTTCTAATGTTTAGCGCAGTTACAAAGCGGAAAATGGCACCAAAGTCTCGTCTGTATACTGTTTACATGTGCGCCGACGGCTGAACGATCAGAGAATCCCTCCTCACATGACATCACAGCAATAGTAAACCACAACGATCCAACAATCCAAACAGTTCCTTGTGGACAAAATTAAATTCCGCCCTAGATTTTTTTCTTGTTTGAGAAGCCGTTTCACACAGATATACACGTCACAAGAAAAGACTCTCGCAACTTCCATTTCATTCCGACTTAAAGATAAAGATTCACATACAATGATTTTTCTCACATTGTTAATCTGGGTAATGCACTCATACCTGACGAACTGGCTGAAGGCTTTGTAGTTGGTCAGAGTTCTATAGTCTTCCTCAGAGAAGACATGATCGATGTCCTCCATACCCCAGGTATCCAAAAGCTGAGAGGAACTTTTTGGCTCCTTAAAATCAGTTCAGAGCTTATGAGCGATTCGATTTATATGTACTTTATCAAAGAGTTAATTTAGCTGTCAAATCTCATATGAACTCACAGAATCGTCGTCATCCTCGTCTTCCTCTTCCTCAGGTTCCCTCCGTTTGGAGGCTGCTGAGTTTCTGTCGGCACCAGAGCTGCTTCTTTTCTTCTCCTTTGAGGTGCTGGCTCTTTTCTTCTTTTTCTTGCCTGGTGTGTAGTCACTACCCTCGCTTTCTGAGCGGTCTTCACCATCATCCAGTTCTGGCCCTTCCCCTGGCTCCGGAGAACTGATGCCGATATCCTGGAGGACACATGGGACATATTTTGATCACTTCTGGAGGCTGCTAAAATGGTCTATAGTAGTTCATTTGCCAAAACAAGATTTTAGGCAACATTTTATGATTGTACGATAATGTTCAACGGTTTGGGGCCAGTAAAGCATTTAATTGATCAAAAGTGACAATGAAATGTATAATATTACAAAAGTATCTTTCAAATAAATGCTGTTCTTTTCAAATAATCCTGAGGGAAAAAGAAAAAAAAAACATGTATCATGTTTTCTAAAGGATCATGTGACACTGAAGACTGGCGTAACGATGCTAAAAATTCAGCTTTAACATCACAGGAATAACTTACATTTCAAAATATATTTAAATAGAAAACAGTTGTTTAAAATTATAATAATATTTCACAATATTGCCGTTTTTACTGTATCCCTGATCAAATGCAGCCTAGGTGAGAGTAAGAGACTCTTTTTCTTGATAAAAAAATCTTATCAAACCCAAACTTTTGAATGGTAGTAAAGGGAGAAATCACCATTTGTAAACACTTTTTGTCTTTTAGTAAGGGGTTAACAGTAAATGTCAACAGAGAGCTTACATATAATATAAAGCTTAAACGATCGGGACCGGTATTGGCCAATCATGATGATAAGAAATGCGTAGTCAGCATCGGCTGCAAAAATCCTGATCAGAGCATCCCTACTTCCCAGTTCTCAAGCAAACAACGGTACCATCCAAGTTGTGCATGAGCTCGCTTTTACTTACAGTCCTTTTAACAACCACTTATGATGTTGCAAGAATCGATTTGAGATCTTTACATTTAATAACTCAGCTTGTCTTACAAGATAAAGCCAATTACTTTATTTTGTGTTCAGTAGGGTGTAACGACATTCAAACCAAACCAAAAAACCTCATGGCGTACCGAACGCACCCCGCCCCCTGCTGCCCCACCCAGCCCTAGTCCATTGTTGAGGTTGACCTCACTTTACCTTTTGTCACAAATCTCATTTTTCTTCCATGACATTTGATTAAATAATAATAATTAGGAGTGTATTCAATTCTTTTCCAGAAGAACTCCATTGACTACCAATAAATCGCAATAAGCTCCACGTTTTGTTACTTTCAATATGAAAGTGTAATTTTTCAAATTATGCCCATTTTATCACGAAATTAAAACAATAAATGCCCTTTAATTTGGCGTGACAGATCACTATATAGGCGCCTCAGTTTAATCCCATGATTTCTTTCATTTCAATGACTTCGAGATTGTATTCATTAAGCAGCAGCGCGCGAGTGAACGCGATCATCTCTTCCTAATAAAAACTAAACAAAAACTGCCTTATGTGTAGTTTACATGTCTGCATACAATTTGGTATTTGAGTGTTGATTATTATATCTAAAAATAAATAGCAACTGAATTTAGGCTAATAGTTTGGGCTTTGTTGTTAACCTTTAATATTATAGTAATGTGCAAGTAAGGGCTCCCTATATAGCATTAGCAGAGATCTTTTTTTCATCCTTAAGAAACTTAATTACAACTGAATTTATTTAAAGACAGACACAATTTGTCCAGTAAACCACTGTTTAATAAAAAAAAAAAAAAGCAATTTATGTTTAGTTCTCCTCCCCTCCTGTACCGAACCGTACTGTGACGTCAAAATCGAGGTACGTTCCGTACCGTCAGTTTTGTGTACCTTTACACACCTAGTGTTCAGTATTTTATCAAATAAACAGACCACTTGACCAGTTAGACTAGAATCAGATTTTGCAGAACAAATTACATTTTGTTAAGACTACATAGCTGTGTTCTTACAAAATCACTAAGCAGTTATAATGAAGCAGTTGTATTGGGATTCGGTAGCTTTAAAAAAAATGTATCATGAACCTTTGATATGAACAGTCATTAGGACATGATATCCTATTTGCAATGGCAGCTAAATTGCTCTGTTTCTCATTAATACACTGTGGGGGAGGTATCTAATCCGTAACATAAGGAAAGTGAATACTGCATTCTCCAAGGAAATTGCAAACAAACAATATCCACACACACACACTCACAAAAAAGATCATTACCTCTCTGCGGGAACGATTTCTCTTGCTGCCTTTGCTCTCACGGCTACTTTTTTTGGCTTTCTTCTTCTTTTTCACCTTTGGAGCATCATTCTCTGACAACTCCTCGTCCAGGTCATCCTCGTCTGTGGAACAAACACACATCAAATCAATGTGTCATTGTCATTAAATTATTCTTTTTCTTGGCTTTTCCAGTCATACGGATAATAGTCCAGTCATTTTAAGCCAAAATGGGGGTCAACCTTGAACAAATTGCAACAGAAGCAAACTCAACTGATTTTGGATCCTCAATATGTCCTGAGTAAGGAAAAAAAAGTCCCGAAGAATCCCATTAGGGGAAAGTTTCGAAAAAGACCCAAATATAGCCTATTCATACGCCTATTCATTCCTTTTCTTACGTGAATAGGGTAAAAATTTTAACCTTGATTTGATTGATTACTTACATCAAGACAAACAAAAAATGTATTACAAGTTTTTTTTTTTTTTTTGTTAACATGGACAAACTGTGCATAATCTAATTACGTATGTGCTAATTTGCATAAATACCAAAGGTGAAAATGTCTTGTTGAATCTTGTTGACATATAACCGTAAAATACTTGATGTTAAGGTCTGAATGGAACCCATTTAGGCTACCCATGAGCATTAATACATAGAGGCAGGAAGAAGGACTTTAGAAACCAGCCTTTATTAATTTTTAAGAGATGGGGTTTGGGGCTGGGTCCGTGGGACTGTTTCTGGGGGACGAGTCTGAGGGAAGAACAGGAGACAATGGTAAGGAGAATGCAGAAGACAAAAGGTAAGTAAAATAAAAAGTGAATCCCCAGAAACAGTCTCACGGACCCAGCCCCAAACCCCATCTCTGCAATAATAATTAATAAAGGCTGGTTTAAAGTACTTCTTCCTGCCTCTATGTATTAATGTTCATGGGTAGCCTAAATGGGTTCAATTCAGACCTTAACATTAAGTATTTTACTGTTATGTGTCAACAAGATTCAACAAGACATTTTCACCTGGCTAAACCCAATGTTTAGATCTGATGTGGTATTTATGCAAATTAGCACATACGTAATTAGATTATGCACCGTTTGTCCATGTTAACAAACAATTTAAAACAAACTTGTAATACATTTTTTGTTTGTCTTGATGTAAGTAATCAACTCAGTAATTTTCATGGTGATATCTAAAGGTTAAAAATTTTACCCTATGAATAGGCTATATTTGTGTCTTTTTCGAAACTTTCCCCTAATGGAATTCTTCGGGACTTTTTTTTTCCTTACTCAGGACATTGAGGATACAAAATCAGTTGAGTTTGCTTCTGTTGCAATTTGTTCAACCTTTTTTCATAAAATGACTGGACTATAAGTACTATTGAATTAATATTAATAAATAAATAAAAATCATTAAATAGAGATTTAATTGAGTGCAAGATCTACTCAACTTAAATTTTGGACTGTAGTCTATTTAGTCTGTATATTTGAAATGTATATTGACTATTAAAATTCAGGCCTGAAAATATCAAAATAAATAAATAATCATGAGCTTGTGAACCCAGCTCCTCAGATTAATCCTCAATAGATCAGTCATCTACAAATCTATTTTTGTCATTTGATCTGGGCTGGTTGAAAATCATCTGGGGCACTACATGTTGAGACACATTTCAATAACCCTGTGATACAGGAAGTATTAAATAACCAATAAATCACTGATATGAGGGAACAAGCTGAACATTTTATCAGCTACAATAGGTTATTTTTGGAAACAATTGCAAATACTAGGCTAAATCTGAGGAAATGTAATTTTGTCTTACTGTTACACATGGCACTTATTTTATTCTGTAAGTCCTTGACTAAGTGTTCCCATGGACGACAGTAATATAAGATCTTAATGTACTCGCCTCATATATTTCATTATGAAAGACAATATAACGTGTTACTTGCTTTTCTCCAGACACCACAGGAACGTTATTAATATAGAAGTCTATGACTAAGAGCACTGAACATACTAAATTAAGCACACACAACACATTTTCAATGATAATATCCTTCCTGTAGAGGTAAAATTAATCTTACAATGTGTCTTATATGGTTAGTAAGGCACACAAAAAAAAAATACAGCGAGTATTTTTGCTCCATTCAAAACACTGAATACCCGGGCAAAGCCCCCCTTCAAGCATTTCCCTGAAAAACTAGCGTCACATCCGATTCCTGCACACACCGATGTGCAAAATCAAAATATCAAACTGAAAAACGATATTTATAGTCGTTTCACAAGCAAAAAAAAAATTTTTTTTTAGATTAAACACTAAAGGCCGACAGCGCGCGAACAGTGAGAGCGCGAGGACACTGAAAATCCTCACGCGTCAAACTCGCACGCGACTGTTACCGGTAGGCCGCGAAACACCGATGCCGGTACAGCAGCAACATAATACATCAAATGTTACTATAAGGCCACCACTACTGCTCAATAAGCGCACCAAGATGTTCAAATCACCGTAATGTGCCATGTTTGACTAATATGAGGGCATATTATTTGAGTGTGAAGGCAAAAATAACAGGCAAGTCGACGGCTAGCCGCGTAAAAACCCGGCAAAACAAAGCACTGACTAAAAAAAAAATGAAAGGGGGAGATGAAATACAAATGTATCCAAACGCATAAGGTTATTTAATCGTTAAAATGGCATTTATAGTTTTAATGTTTTATAAGAAATGAAATATCTAGCATCAGCCCCGCTTGTTGTTACGTTAGCCGACTAACGTTAGCCACTGGTTCATCGAATAAATGAAGTTTCCCAGCAATAAACTCCAACTGAGAACATAAAATACGTCACAAATAATCCGTTAAAAACATTTAATGTAACTACTTTTCATCCACATTAGCGATAAGAAAAAACAACACCGACCAAAGTTGACCCGCATCAGTAAACGTAAATATTTTACCTTGCATCATAGCCCGAGGTTCAAAATCGTCTCTATCGTCTTCACTGCCGGACATATTGTTGATCACACCAGATAGAGAGGATTGCGAACCCTTGTATGCCGATTTTCGCCTCCTCTGGTGCCTTCCTGAAGCCGGGGGAGGCAGAAAATAAAAGAACAATACAAACGGAAGTTAATAGTCACGGTAGCATGCTGATCGTAGTGGTCACTACATGCCCAAAAAATTCAGAAAAGCATGCAAATATATGTGATATTGTTGGACAAAAACCCTTTTGGTTTTATGCAAGTGAAAAAAAGCGTCAATAAACTTTTAAAATACGCGGTTAAAACAAGTTATGGACATTTAATAGGCAAATGGGGCATGATGTGAGTGAGGCATTAGCTAAGCAGGCTAGGGATGCTAACCTGCAAAGTCTTCATAACTTTTAAGGTTCCTTTAATTTTACATGCGTTAAAAGATGTCATAAATAGAATGATTTATACAAACCCATTATTAGAATGAATGTAATCCAATTTTAGAAAGTATACTCACACAACTTGACCTATTCCCTTTTTCAAACAAACAGCTAATGCAATTTAAGATGTCACCACGTTGTATTGGCTCCTTTTCATCAACACTTAAATACAATTTGTAATATCCCTAATGATTAAGTATTAAAAGTGTATCCAGATTATATATTTTTTCTCGGCTGTAGGATGCACACAACGTCGCAGTTTCTCCTTCTGCCACTTACACCCTTTGCATAGACACAAAGAGATCAGGGGCCAGACATCCCATAATAATCACCCTCCCCATATTCACACATACACATACATACAGACATTCACCCTTCCCCCCACCGCATAGTTACCTTGCAACATACAGACCATAATAACCCCCCCCCCCCCCCCCCCCAACCAAAGACAGACCCTCTCTTCCCCATTCCACCATGCCCTTAGCAACAGTTGCCATGGAGACAGCCACCCCTCCCACCCCAGTTAACATCCCATAATAATAAACATAGTCACTGACATCCCACAATAACCATAACTCCGAAAAAAGAATGAACGGGAACTGAACCGGAAGAGAGAGAGAGAGAGAGGGAGAAAAAGTCTATTAGAAACTCCTCGCCAGCCTGCTTCCTTATTACAGTTCTGTATATACAGTATATGTACAGTAGACATTTGTGAGCGTATAAAATGCCATTTATAATCAAAACTTAAAGTTAGTGATCTTCAGTGCAATGGCATTTTAGAGCAACAATTCTCTACCACGTCACTAACTTTATTTTTGGGTTCAAAAATGAGCTCAAATAGCAGATAATAGTTCTGGTTTGGGGATTTTAGGTTCAAGGCCACATTCAAATATGGTCTACCGTTCAAGTTCAAATATCAGACTGATAAAGAAGCTATATAAGGGCTTAAAATGAAAGTGGCACTATGTGATTAAGGCCTTCAGAAGTGATAGTCTCTGAATGGGACATTGGGATGTTTTGTAGTCTGACCTTCTCTTAGCTTCAGCTTCACCTTTTGCCATTTTCATCCCGTTATGATCCACCTGAATTGTCAAGTAAAATGACAAACATTGACGGCACACATCTAGCTCTTGACGCACACATCTAGTCCATCACAAAGCAACACATATGTATGTATGTACATATGTAGAAACAAATGTAATTTCTTAGAGGGGGGATGGGGAGTGGTAGGCACCATATAGCATAATTACATATCAAAGAAATGTAGAGGTGGTCGTCATGACAACCCACTCAGGCGCACCCCTCCTCCACACTCCAAAGCACCAAATATCCAGTAATAATGTCTCAGCCAAAAGAAAACACAGACCATAATATTCTTCCTGTGCTGGCAGTTGTCATGGCGATCCGCAAGAAAGAGGTGTTTCTGTGCGTGACCATCTTTTTTTGTGTGTGTGTGGGGGGGGGGGGGTAAAGGAGGGGTTTCAGATTACCATGCATGCTAAAATGAATGCCATAATACTCTTTTAACGCTCTCTGCTAGTTCCCTCCTCCCCCCACACCCTCACCGTACTGAACATGACTCCATAACTGGGTGAAAGAGCCACATATGGACACCATCAGAGATGTCTACTGATAAACTCTTAAGACATAAGCGATGTTGGATGTGGCCAAAAAACAAAAACCAATAGGTCATGATTTCAATTTGAATCACTAACTTTGCTTGGCCAACTATTAGTCGCCACAGATTGAATGTAGGCTTTGTTGCTCAGTACAATAAATGTCCTTGGAAATAGTAACATTTATATTAGTGCTACATTTGTTTTGAGGATATTTTTAGGGGTTTTAGCGCAACACCGAATTAAGAACATTCACTGATACATATATATATACAAAAAATGTTGCAATCTTCTTGTTTCATGAGGTAGAAATGAGAATAGCAGTCTCTCACAGGTGAATCTTCTACCAGACAGCCAAATAAAAGCCCCCAAAAATAAAGAGACAAAAATGAACACTCCTGAGTGTGATATTCACTCTCTTTTCTAAACCCGGCCCCCACCCCTCCCCCTCACTAATGGCCCAGACATCCCATAATATGCCCAACGAATATCCCCCCCGCCCCCACCCACCCACCTTTAATCTCAGTCTGAACCCCACACTAAATCATGCAAAACTGTTCATAAACTGATTGCCGCTCTCTACTGAGCATCCTTGTATTTGTAGGTTCATATTTGTCACATCTAGACGTTATCCTTCAGTTTGTTGTTTAATTGTTTTTGTACACCTTTCAGACATTTATGCACAATGTACATTGTAAACATTATGAAAAGGGAAGTAATCAGTCCAAAGGCACCCAAAATGGAGATATGAGTATTTGAGACATTCAATACACATCATGATATAATGGCCATTCCCTTTTCCGTGACCTCATGTTCCCCAACCCCCCCATCATATTCCGGAGCATTGTGATTCATTAATTTTACCACATGAACGTATTGTGCTTCATTAAGTAAACAAAGGATGTTGGTTGTAATGCATCAGCTTCAGGGTCCCCATTGCAACATATGAAATGCAACACAAACAATACCGTATGTAGTTCAGGTGTGTAAATCTTTCATTCTAACAAAAAAAAAAAAAACGTTGCATGGGGAAATACAAGAGATCATGTGTAATTTTCCAAAACATTTGAAATTAGGTCAAATGCACGCTCTTTAATAATTAATAACGCCTATAGGCGCACTGGGGTTGTATTTTTGTGGATCACACAGAACTACATATCTTTAGCAATATAAAGATATATTTTCTTTTATGAAAATGAATTTAAATCGCATATCCGAATATGTCTTGCTATTGCATTTGTACTTGACTAGACCTCTCTGTTCTCAAAGCTTTCAGATCTAGTCATGGAGTGTCTCGAGTACAAATGTTCGACACAAATATAAGATCACTTCAATAGCCGTGACTCTCTTCCAGATGAAGAACTATGCGCTATTTTCAACCAACCAACATAAGGCCATCAGTTTTGATTGCAACTTCTAACATACTGTAGCAGGGAATGGTTAAGATCTATGCAGGGTGTTTATTCAGATAGAAACTCAATCCATAATTCAACTGCTGTAAATCTGCCTGGAGAACAAATCCAGTAAATTAACACAAGGAGTTCTAGGAGAAGACTACGAAACCCTTTTGTAAAACTGTTAACAATTAGTAAATGAACTGTCTGCTGTCTGTATTTACTAGTGGTGGTTAACTAGAATAATGATATATAATGAGGAACGTGTTGATGGTGACCTCTAGTGATTGACTGTGGAAATCGTGGATAAGAATATAATATAGCTCCTCCTAGTGACCAGGAGTAATATATCCACAACCTGCAGACCCAAAGACTTGATTATTTTATAGTTACACATCTTAATTTGTTTTGTTTGCAATGTCAGGTTTAATTCTCAGTAGAACTTGAAATACACCATTACAAGTTACAAGATAACAGTGATTTGTGCCATTTGATCTTTGGTTTACGCTACCATTCAAAGGTGTGAGTTAAGTTAAATAAATGAATACTTTTATTCAGCGAGGTTGCATTAAATTGATCAAAAGTGACAGTAAGGACAGGTTTCTATTTCAAATAAATGCTGTTCTTTCATAAAATAATCCTGAAAAAAATTGTTTCTTGATTTCTGAAGGAACATTTGACACTGAGGACTGGAGTAATGATGCTGAAAATTCAGCTTATCAGTACCTGCAAAAGGGAGAATGCAGTTGTGAGTATAAAAATACACATTCATTTATCATATAACTGTGGTGATTGCATTAACTATTGATTTAAATGTGATTCCATGAAATGCTATATTGATAGAATCAAGCAGTTTTATGGGGCGTAACATCGACACATTAACAGAGTGTCAACGTGTCTTAAGATGCACACACACTGTATATTCTCTTCTAAAGAAATTATAACAGTCTGTTTGATATAAAGTAAATTTGACACGTGCTGAGAAGCCGTGCATGACTCAACAGAATACATATATACCACAGATTTGTTTATTCAGGCTCTAATGTCAACACAATGAAAAGATCTTTCTTTCAAGAGTGACATTTCAAAAGGGACAGAGAGACACTGCTGATCTTATATATCCTTGAACCCTGTTGGCAGGTTATACACTGTATATGTTTATTCAGCACAATAAAGATCAAGTTTCAGGGCAGGGTTTTCTCACTTTTGTTCAAGCCTTCAACTCCTGTGCCAAAAAATAAAATAATTTGTCAATATTTTATCCACTTGAGTTTTGGGTTATTGACCTTTGTTGGTTAATTTGTTTATAATTGTTGTATAATGTATTTAAATTAAAAGGAATTTCATGAACAGATTGTAGCACAAAAATAAGGTTCACTCAAGGAAATTTCTAATATCTAAACCACTTAATTGAACATTATAGTGATTCAAGAGGCCTGATGATTTAACTCATTGCTTTGTTTGTAATGTTTTAATGCAAATTTTAATTGAATTTAAGAACAAACATGTCAGGTTAGAGTAACTGGAACCAGTTCTTTAGAGATCAGACTCATTTTAAAGACGTGACACTTTCAGTTTAAAATCTATTTCTTGTTAGTGAAAGCATCTCTTCTACAGGCTTTGTATACGGAGGAAGGAACATTATTCTCTAATAACATGAATAAAAAACATGAAACATTAATCACACTCAGAACTTCGAAGCACCAAAAAATTTAATTGTGACTGGCCAAGAGGTTTGCATCCTCAAAATATCTCAGTATGAATGGAGTCAAGATCAGTGTGACCCAATTCCCTGAAACAATAATCTCATTAAAATAAACAGTGTAATCACAGATTATCTTTCACTCAACTTTATGTGCCGATCTCATATACTTTTCACTCGCACACATACAAACACAATATAAATATAATCTATTTTCTGCTTTGATACAATAATATCTGTCAGTAAGCAAACCATATTTCAAATGCATACAACGCATAGAGATATTCGTCCAGTTGTCTTCAGAAAGAATTTGTTAAATTAAAAAACAAAAGCAATGCATATTACTTCCGTAATGAGTGACATTTCTGTGTAAAATTCAATAAAGGAAAAAACGTTAGACTGAACTTGATTTTATCAATTGCGAATTTTGTGTAAAAAAGGGGGTCCCAAATTGATTTGACTAAAACAACTATTATTTTTTTTAGCTATTTGTTAACAAATATGCAACAGCCAAAGTGGCCTTGGTGACATCAGCAGAAAAGGAAAGTGTGTTCAGGGGCAGAGCAACTTGTATTTTAATCAAAGATCATCCAGACAAACATTTCTGTTTTATTATTTGGAAAATCGTGCACTGATAAGTCATGCAAAATAAAAAAATATATATTTTATATAATCATATATTTAAAAATATATATATTTTAAGAAGAAGCCTATTTGTAACTCACAAAAAATGAGTTAAAATTCACATGAATTCAAAAATAAACATGAATTTCTGAAATATTTCTTATTAATTTAACATTCTTTTTATGTTTTTTTATGTTTTAAATAGCAAAACACCATTTATACACAAAAAAATTCCCCCCAGTGTGACATCTATCCGAGTGAAATGGCTTCTTGAACAAGAAAAACTGTAGGGCGAGACTTGATTTTGCCCATGTGGAATTGATTGGATCATTGTGGTTTGCTATTGGTCGATCTCATGTGAGTGACAGGTTGCCCCGCCCTCGCGCCAGTAAACACGTCATCAGGGAAGAGGATAGGAATATAATCATGCAGTTATAATAAATAATTCAATATTTCATCAAATTTTAGAATTTTGATTTCATGGTGACTTTATTAGTCATCATAAGCTTTGCATTCCCTTAACACTGGAAGATTTTAGTCTTGCTTCTTTCTGGTCTACCCAGTTCCTCCATCTATTTTTACCAGCAGTCACAGAGGAACATTGCCGTTCCCTGTGTTTGTTGTTTCCCCTCCTCTTCCCGGGTCTCTCGTTCCCGCTTATTAATCAGTCGCCTTGACCTACTCATCCTCCTCTTTCTCTCCTCTCTAATTCTCAGCATCTTCCTCTGACTCATCTTTTCATCCCCTCCCCCGTCTGTTTCTCCTCTCATCTCGTTCTCATTCTGGTTTCCACCCACCCTCGCTCTGTTTTGCCTCTCTCTTCCGCAGTTCAACACTTATTTCCAGGCTTGCCTCTCGCAAGGCTACGCGCACTGACGGCAGGTAATCATTGCATGAAAGAATTTTTTCTTGTTTGCACTTTCCGCTGCTCCTTTGCATCATAAATGCATCATTAATGCATCTGTTGCGGGGTCATTAAGATGGTTTGGCTTGGCCATAAATAATGCTATTGAATGGGTTAATATAGGTTTGGGCATGACTTTGTGCATGTTGCATTAAATAACCAGGAATTAATTGTCATATCAAGACATCGCTGATGTTTAGGGCATGTCTCTGCGGACAGTCTCCTGAATGAGGAGTCACTCCTTATCTTGGGATGCTGGATGTAACATTTTGGGTGGCAGTGTTTTTTTATTTTTATTTTTTATTTTTTTTGGTGCCCGCTGCTAAGGGGTCGGACAGATAGATCCCGCACTATGTGTCTGCTAAGCTTTACTGTTTGTACATAGGCTGCGTGTTATCAATGTGCGTCCAAGCTGTTCTCATCGGTGACGGGATGATCGGGCAATTTTACTGTATTGATCTTGAGTAAAATCCCAATTCAAGTTCATTTGAGCAGTGCTGCCAAAATCCCTGAACACGCTTTATTATTATTAAAACGAAGCAATTAAGTAGGCTATGAGAAGCATAAATAATTAGTTCACCGCGCGAGTTTCGAGTTTTTCGTATATTTGTCACGTGACAAACGCAAAAAAGAACGAATCGCTCGTGCGCGTCCCTACGCTGGTTCTTTTTTCCGTCCGTCTCCAATACGCGCTTCGATGATCAAGAAAGCTCATCTTTTCGCCAAAGGGATGATAAATTATTTATCTTTTTCTTGCCCCATCACGCCACTTTCTGCGGTATCCACCCCACCCCTCCGTTGATCGCCCCCTCCCCCCTGTATATCTGCTGACAGCACGCTTGCTGCAGTACCACACTGGCACGGCGTAAATTAGCAACGTCCGGATTTAGATGCACGATTGGTCGCACCGTGCGGCACCTGCGGGCATATACATGCCCTTCTTGTCATTACAAATAAAGCCCCTCCTCCTCCCCCTAGTCTAAATTGTGGTGGTCGGTGCTATGAGACGCGCATTCCATTAGCAAGGTGACACGTGTGCCCATGTCGGTCGTGGCACATTTAGAATGAAATTTGCATGTTCTGGCTTTTTATTGGCTGCCAGCGTGGCATGTCGCTGTCGATGCTTGAGCTATATCTCTCATTGGTAAGAAGGACGGAACTGAATGTTCCAGAAAAATAGTCCTATTTTCAAAGCAATCAGATTGATTGGCACTCCTGATGTATTTGCATACTGAGTCAAAATGGATGCTATTCACTTTATGCAAGTTCCTGGTCTTATTTTGAACGATTAATCAATGCACATCATTCTAATTGTTTAATTTCTGTATCTTAAATCAAAATTGAATAGCTGCTCAATAAAAGCTTGTAAATAGCCAAATAGGTAGGCCTATTGTTTTAGCAAACTCATATCCTTGTACGGAACGCCCATTATTCGTGATCCAATCCATTCTCGGCCAACTTTTTTCCTACTAAAAAAACATCCAGATTTTGACCCCTTGGAGGTGAGCAGGCAGTGATCATGTTCATTTAGACAGGCGGCAAATGTAACCTGAGTAATTCTGTGGACTAAAAGAATTACGTAAAAATGCAGTATTTCATGACAAAATGCAGTTTCGTACACAGGAAGACAAGAGCCAGCTGCTTTTCGACAACAGAATTCTAAACCCAAAAATTCCATTTTGTGTACATGAATGTTTTTTATCACTTACATTTATGTATTTTGCATATGAGCAAGATTTATAATATGTAAAAGGAGATTTATGGCAGATGCAGGTTGACCAAAACTCACTGTTAGATATTTATCTTTCTCATGCAAAGTCAATTAATTCTATGCCATGAGTTTCTAAACATCATGACCAATGATGGCAGAAGTTAAGCTCTCATGCTCTTTTGTTTCCTCTCTGTCTTTAAGGATGTCCATTGTGAGCATCATTGCCAGGGAAATCCTGGACTCTCGGGGAAACCCTACAGTGGAGGTGGACCTGAGAACTGATAAAGGTGAATCAATAGAATGCAGAATGCCATCCTGGATTTTAAAAGCAAAGGAATATGTGGAATGTGTTATCTACAATGTAAATTGAGTTCTTGGATGAATGTCCGTTAAAAATAAAGTGTATTTATTGAAAGCATCTTCCAAAATGCATACATGTGAAATACAATTTATAATAAATATAATAAAAACTAAATCAAAATATGTTATGTCCACATGCAAGTAACTTTTAAGAGACGAATGTAAATGCATAAAAATGTTATTATGTTGACGCAGCTCCATTAGTAAGATATGGACACACTATGTATTAATCACCGGTATAAACGAATGACAGATTTAAAGTGTCAGTGTGTTTTCAGGTCTGTTCAGGGCTGCGGTGCCCAGCGGAGCATCGACAGGCATCTATGAGGCTCTGGAACTCAGAGATGGAGACAAGAGCCGTTACAAGGGCAAAGGTGAGCTATCAGAGATAGTCCATTGCAACATTGGCACTATTATATAACATTAGATTGTTTAAAGTGCCTCTGTTATGCTTTTTCTAATATTACATTTTATGCATTGTCTATTGCTGTTTGTGAATGTAAAATGTCTGCAAATTTTTAAAGATCGACAATGTAACAAATATTTATGGTCTTCATTGGCTGCCCACGAGTGACGTCTACTTTGAACCGCCCTCAAACGCTGTAGTTGTAGCTGAGGCCTGGAAGAGTTTGGTTCGTGTTTGTCGACATGTCGAGAAGATATAGTTTTCAGCGCTGCAAATCTCGAGCTCAAATTGATAGAGTAACAAAGCCATCGTTACTGTTCGTATTACTGGGTATCAAGTGCTGAGGAAGATCCGTAGCTGAAATTCAGATATGGCCGTTTCGTTTCTGAAATGCGCTGTAGGCGGTGGACCAATCACAACAGACTGGGCCATCTGACCAATCAGAGCAGAGTAGCTCGCGGAAAGGAGAGGTTTTCGATAGACTGAATGTTCAAGCAAACTGTTTTCAGACTCTTTGAGAAATGAGGTGATGTGCAATATACACTGTTTGAATTTAAACAGGCAAATGCTTAAGGGTCTATGATATGACTGGATCATTATTGCAGTGATAATGTTTCTAGCATGTTATATAGACTTTACAGAGTGCTTGACTCTTGCATTGTCAATACACGATCTTGGCCAAAAATGAACGGACCTCTTGATTGAAATAAATGTTGCGATGTTATTTACATCAAGAGGCGTATACATTTTTGGTCAAGATCTTGTATAGACAATGCAAGAGTCAAGGGTTAGAATAACTGTTGCCACACATATAACATGCTAGAAACAATAATGATCCAGTCATAGACTCTTAAGCATTTGCCTGTTTAAATTAAGCAAATTAAATGCTTAATAAAGAAAATTAAAGTGTTTTTTCTGACCTTACAGATACATCTAAACCTGTTGTAGTCTTTAAAACAAAAGTAGGACTTTTAAAATAGAATAATAGGGGCACTTTACAACTGATGAGATAATTAGTTTTGTAGCCTCCTGCTATAGTTTTGTTTTTTGATCTGTCTTGACCTGTTTTCTTGTGAACGTCTTGTGTTTTAAGGTGTTCTGAAGGCTGTTGGGCACATTAATGACACTCTTGGACCAGCCATCATTGCATCTGTAAGTAAAAAAAAAAAAAAAAAGGTCTTGTTTAACAAATAACCAAACTATTCGGTTTCAACCAGGATGAGAAGGATTATAAACGGCAATCTGTGCAGATTTGCTAACTTTTGGAAAAGATTATCTACATTAAGCTGAGACTCATTTCTGCAAGAAACAAATTACAAATCATTTGCAACTAATATTCAAAATATACTAATCTTGTTTTTAAACCTACAATATTCCTTTATAATGAATGCGACTACATTTTTTTCCCCACTATGATTTACATTCTTTTACAGCCTCCTATATTTTTTCATTCATACATGTTTTTCTTCATGGCACTTTCCCAATAATCAGATTTTTTTCACAGTTCATTTCTAAGCAATTGTTAATTTAATTATTTGTTATTGTTTATTTGTTTGTTTGTTTTACAGATCAGATTCCGATCAGATGGGATCAGAATCAGATCCCACCCCTGCACTTTTTGAATCATTTTTCTTTTCATATTTTATACCCGTTTACTTGTAACAGGAGATTTTTTGGACTGCTTCAAATCTCCCAAAGGCAGAGACACAAAATCTCCTATTATCCAGGTCTTGATTTTCATTCTGATCTACACATTCCATTCTTTCGTTTTCATGTGTTTTTTTTTTTTACTTCCATGTCTACAAGGCGAAAGCTAAAGCAAATACAAATATACTCAAATGCTGCAAGAGTACTTTTAGACTGATTTGACTTTGATGATGATTTTTAATTTCACAGCAGCACGGCTAATGATTAGGCAACATTTTCATCAAGCATCAATCAAGCACTGTATTTTATTAATCTGGAGAGTTTTATCTTCATGATGTGAACTTTAGGAGATCAGTGTGGTGGAACAGGAGAAACTAGACAACATGATGATTGAAATGGACGGCACAGAGAACAAATGTGAGTTATTATCTTATATGATAACAATCATATTTGAAAGAAATAGTTCCACCAAAATGGAAATTCTGGCATCATTGACTCACCCTCATGTTGTTCCAAACTTGTATGACTTTCTTTCTTCTGTGAAACACAAAATTGATATTCAACGCTGTATTTTCTAAACGCTAAAAGTTCAATGACCAAGAAGGACAAAAAAGCAGCATAAAAGTTGCTATATTCCATGTCTTCTGAAGCCATGAAACACTTAAAACATACCAAAATGTTACTTATTTAATTACTGAAAATCATACGTATTGTAAGCAATTAAAAACTGTATGCTTTAATAGGATATAAGATTTATAAAGAACTCAAAATAGTTTCTAAAATACATTACTGTTCAAAAGTTTGGGGTTGGTATTTTTTTTTATAATGTTTTTGGAGAAAAAAAAGTATTTTATTCTTACTAAGGCTGCAATTATTTGATCACAAATACAGTACAGGCAGAAATATTGTGAAATATTATTACAATTTAAAATAACTGTTTCCGAGGGGTGAATATATTTTAAAATGTAATTTATTCCTGTGATGTGAATTTTCAGCAGTCTTCAGTGTCACATGATCCTTCAGAAATCATTCTCATATGCTGATTTGCTGCTCAAGAAACATGTATTATTATCCATGTTAAAAACAGATGTGCTGCTTAATATTTTTATGTGAACAGCATTTATTTAAAATAGAAATCTTTCGCAACAATACCACCTTTACTGTCATTTTTGATCCCTTAAATGCATCATGTAAAAAATAATAATAATAATCTTACTGACCCCAAATTTTTAAACTGATATTTAAAAAAAGAAAATGTAATAATTTCGGCACAATTTTTTCAATGTACAGTATATGGATTTTTTTCTACACAATAAAACTACCATATCAATCACATAAAAAATGATATGATAATTGCTATCTGTTCATCATGTCTACAGCCCAGTTTGGTGCTAACGCCATCCTGGGAGTGTCTCTGGCCATCTGCAAGGCCGGTGCGGCAGAGAAAGGCGTCCCTCTGTATCGTCATATTGCTGATCTGGCAGGAAACACAGAGCTGGTGCTGCCAGTTCCTGTAAGAAATCTCATTACTCAATTGCACGACTTAGTACGCAACATAATAATTCACATCTGTAGGTATGTTTTTTCTTGATTATCTCGGGAAATAGACTGACGAAGCACATTTTCTCTGTCCATTTCTCAGGCGTTTAATGTAATCAACGGAGGCTCCCATGCTGGAAACAAGCTCGCCATGCAGGAATTCATGGTACTTCCCGTGGGGGCGGAGTCATTCCGTGACGCGCTGCGTGTCGGAGCCGAGCTCTACCAGACGCTGAAGGGCGTCATCAAGGAGAAGTACGGCCAAGACGCCACCAACGTCGGTGACGAGGGAGGTTTTGCCCCAAACATCCTGGAGAACAGTGAAGGTGTGTTCATGAGTCTGTGCATTGCCTTGTCTGAGCTTGTGATCCAATTTAATCTTAATGAATTGATCTACTGTTCTGCTCTGTTGGCTTCTCT
>NC_140216.1:31381671-31521483 GCF_951802725.1 Rutilus rutilus | reverse complement strand
TTCCAATGTAGAATGTGGTCTGTTATTTCTTGATTACAGACCGCTGCGAAGTATAACACACCGTTGCCATGAAAAACAGAGCGTTGCTATGGACGCGGAACGGACTATTTTCTTTAGCGGAAGCAATATAATCGTTTTTAAATCAATAAACTCCTTTTTAAATCAATATTTTGTGTCAAATTATTTATTTATTTTGTAGGTAGCCATGTAATAAGCGGGATAATGTATAGCGAGGCGGTTGTTATAGCGAATAACAACCCCTTCAGGCTGATTCAAGACCCCTTCGCTTCGCGTGGGGGTCCCGTTCACGTTCAGCCTGTAGGGGTTGTTATTCGCTATAACAACCGCCTAGCTATACATTATCCCTTACATATATTCTGACACATAAACAGCATTGAAACCATAAAATAATTAGACCAACATTTACTTGCATCAAGCAACTCTGTTGGTACTTTTATAATTAGTATAAAGATAATTGTTACATTTATTTTATTGCCACACTTTAATATACATTCAAGTAAATAATAAGTTAGGAAATAAAAGCACAACTAAAAGAACACAAGCATGTTGTCCACAGTTGTTGCTGTTACATGATGTCGCTGTGTCTGACTAGGGTTGACATGTGGGGTGATGACATCATCGTTTCACAAAATATACGGATTGGCTGTACACAGGAAAACGCAAGTGTGCCGTTTTCATATTTATCCACGTTCAGTATCCAGAACTAAAAATATGGTTTCCAGTTTTAAAAAACATGGTTTCAGGCTCCCAAAATGCCGGATCCGTCTGGACGAAACGCTGATATGATACAAAATCAAAGAAGCCTTTATCCCTGTGGAACCTTTAGCACCATTGCTTTTACCCTACAATTAAATATCTGTGATTTAAATGTTTCTTGAAAAAAAATATTATTTCATCAGAAATATGACTGGCCTTGAATAGCTGTCAATGGAGAAAAATGAGGTTTGCCCATATACTGGTTATGGCACCTTTTAGCAGGGGCTAACTGGATTATGATGATCTGTTACATAGTGGTCTGCACATTGTGTTAAGTTTTTTAAAGTTAATGTAATTTAAATAATGCATTGTTATTCTCTTTGCACACAGTTGTGGAGATCATGGAGAATGCAAAGAAAATCATGAAAACAGTCACTCATAACTTAGATCAAGCTTTCATGATGCACAGAGACATCATTTCAAAGATAAATCAAATGGATAAAGTCAGAAGGAAGAAAGAATCCATAGGGATTTTTGGAAAATCAGGAGATGGAAAAAGTTCCTTATTGAATGCAGTCCTGGGGAAAAGGGATCTTCTGCCATCTGATAGTTATGGTGCCTGTACAGCCATTGTTACTCAGGTGGAAGCCAATCTGGATGATGCCAACTACATTGCAGAGATTGAATTCTTCTCTAAAGAGGTTTACTCATTTATCTTACCATGCTTTTAATTATGTTGGCTTGACAAAGCCAACATACTGATCTAATATTAAAGCTTTTGCAAACTTTTGTAGTATTTGCAAACATTTAAACAGTATCTTCTTATAGGGCTTTCAAGCTACAACCACCAAACTCGGGTCAGACCACAGACTTAATCTGACTTGGTGGGGCTATATCTTTTCTAACTAATCCAACTTAAATTTTCGTTTAACATACTATCAAACTTCGAAAAGTCTCAGACTTTCAATGAGGGGGGCAAAACTTTAGAACAATAAGACTTATAGAATATGTAAGCTGTCTATCACTAGCAAATCTTAATGAATATCCTATTTTAAAACATGCTAGCAACATGTTAAATCATGCAAGCAACATGCTAATTCATGTTAAATCATGCTAGCAACATGCTAACAACATGCTAAAACATGTTGACAGCATGCTAGCAGCATGCTAAAATATGCTAGTAACATACTAAATCATGTTAGCAACATGCTAATTCATGCTAAAAAGTGATACCAACATGTTAACAATGTGTAAAACGAGTTAACAGCACGTTAGCAGAATGTTAAAACATGATAGCAAAACATGCTAATTTGTGTTAGTAACATGCTATTCAAGTTAACTACCTGTTAATTAATGCTAGCAGCATGCTTTATACTTTATACAGCATAACTTTTTTTTTTACTTTCTCTGAATAAAACCTTCAAACTTCAAGCTGTTCAAAGTTATTTTAAACTTTCAGACCTGGCTTTGTCAAGCCAACATCAAAGTTTGTCATAAAACTTTACTCATCTATTTACTTTTATTGTTGTGTAACTGTAAATAAATCAGATAGACAGAGGGAAATTAAGCTTTATTTCCTATATTGTCCCTCTGCAGGATTGGGAGAAAGAGCTCAAAGATCTTTTCAGAGTTTTGTCAGATGAAAGTGATGACAGGAATGATGACTTGTTTGAAACTGCTGTAGAAAAGATAACTGCGCTGTATGGAGCCGATGCAAAAAATAAAACATTAGAAGAGCTACAGAAAGATGACAAATTTGCTGAGATTGAAACCTTTTCTTTCAGCAAGAAAACAATCTCAAACTTTGATGTAAGTTTTTATGAGACTTAATGTTTCATTTTTAACACCAGATGTTTCATAATAATATTAAATGTATAAAGACAAGCAGTCTTGCTTGTGAATAAAAAAAAAAAAAAACTTTGTCTCCACAGGTCTCTGAATTTTCCAATGATGTTGCATGTTACATACAACACAGTGAGGCCAGTCCTGGTGGCTGGTACTGGCCGCTTGTGAAGAGTGTGACAATCAAAATTCCAGATTGTCATGAACTCCTGGAACACATTGTGCTTGTTGATATTCCTGGGACGGGAGACTGCAACAAGATTAGAGATGATCTGTGGAAATCTGTAAGTGTATAATACTCTTTTGAAATCAACATTTTGATATCATAGAAATACACAATCAATTATGCTACTAACCATGCCATCTAAATCACTATTTAAATTTATTTAGAACCTGAGAGAATGTTCTTGTGTTTGGATTGTAAGTGCTATCAATCGAGCAATCAAAGACAAAGAACCCTGGGGGATTTTAAAGCACTGTATTGAAGAATTGGGACCAGGTGGAAAGTGCAAGAACATTAATTTCATCTGTACAAAGACTGATGAGATCAATGCAACAGGCTATATTAGGTATTTTGTGATATACACATATAAATACAGGGCTGCACAATGGTCTTATTCTAAGTCTGACATGAGGTACATGGTACCTATATACAGCAAATAGATCAGAATTTAAAAAACAACAACCCTTTTTTTTTTTTAGATCTGCAAGGCTTAAAAGACATCAGCTCCAAAGAAACAAGGTTTGGAAAATTTAAGATAAAAAAATTAGCATTCATTGCTCCTTGAGTAAATTTGCAAGTCTATGAGATTTTTCATATCATTGTAACTGCCTTTTAACGAATGCAACAATTTACTGAGGAAAAGGAAAATTTGTTATGTACAGTATAGTGCATAATCAACTATTGAATCAGATTTCACAATAGATGTGACAATTATAACAATTTATATTCATACATTGGTGTTTTTAATCATTCTCCAGGATCAGAAAAAAGTGTGCATCCTTCATAGAAATGAACATGCCAAGACAGATGTCAAAGAAAGGCTTGAAAAATCTGATATTAAGGTTTTTATATTTCATAATTTTCCTTATTTTCATCAATATTTTCTAGGGATGTCCCGATACCACTTTTTCACTTTCAATACCGATACCGATGCCACAGCTTTGGCTATTTGCCGATACCGATGTCAATCCGATATTTTTATTTTATTCTTGAACTAATACTAATAATAATAAAATATGGAAGCACTTTGCTCAATTAGCCACATAAAAACATCTCACTCAAATGGAGAACAAATACTTCTCCAGTAGTCCACAACAACAGTTGATAATGAAAGACTGCCACCCTTTATTCAAAAGACCTTGAGATATGTTTGGTAATTGTACCTGAATTATTTTTAAATCAATTTGCTATATTTCAGATCAATATATTTGTTTACTTAAAATATTAATTAACTTTATTCTCATCTGAATTATAAATAATTTATTTCTGTATAAAATAATACTACCATTAAAAACACATTTGATTTTCTTTTTTTAATCAATGTAGAATGTGTAACTTAAAAATAAACAGATTAGTGCTCTGTTTTAGGACAAGAAATGAAAACCAATGCAATATGATGAATGTCCAAAAGATGAGATAATTCACACAAATTAAACATGTGTGTGATTTTGGTTGAGTGACAGTTGTAGGTTAGAGTTTGACAAAAGCACAATGTTGTGTTTTACACAAATATAGGCTAAACACTTTTTAAACACTAAGCAGTTTTAATGATGTCCTGTATGAACAAAATTACGGAGTATGTTTTTATGTTTCCACTGTTCGATCGCGCCCGTACCTCTCTCTCCCTGAGACACACAAAACAATCACCAAAACAATCCTAGGTTTTTATTTAACACCGTGGCTAGACTAACAAATAAACAGACGTCACCTGAACAAAATATCCCGTTACAGCTTAGTAGTAATGATTTCATGAACTTCTTCACTGAGAAAATAGAAAGCATCAGAACCACAATTGTAAACGTTCAATCCTCAATCGCGCCTTATAATTCAGCCTCAATTATCACCCCGCAAGAACAATTACAGTGCTATACAACTACAGAACAAAAAGAGTTAAATAAACTTATCACCTCATCTAAAACAACAACATGTTTATTAGATCCTATACCAACTAAACTACTGAAAGAAGTGTTACCTGTAGTGGAAGAGCCTCTCCTCAATATTATTAACTCATCTTTAACTTTAGGTCATGTTCCAAGAACATTTAAACTGGCAGTTATAAAACCTCTCATTAAGAAACCACAATTAGACCCACATAATCTAGCAAATTATAGACCTATTTCAAATCTTCCTTTTATGTCTAAAATATTAGAAAAAGTTGTATCCGCCCAACTGGGCTCTTTCTTGCAAGAAAATGACATCTATGAAAAGTTTCAGTCTGGGTTCAGACCGCATCATAGCACTGAAACTGCGCTCGTTAAAATCACAAATGATTTACTATTAGCTTCTGACCAAGGCTGTATCTCAATACTAGTTTTACTTGATCTTAGTGCTGCGTTCGATACTATAGATCACACAATACTCTTAGATCGACTACAAAATTATACTGGTGTTCAAGGACAAGCATTAAGCTGGTTCAGATCATACTTATCTGACTGCTACCATTTTGTCTATTTAAATGGAGAAAAATCGATCATAACTCCAGTAAACTATGGAGTGCCGCAGGGATCTGTGTTAGGCCCTCTGTTATTCTCAATATATATGCTGCCACTTGGAAATATTATAAGGAAACATGGAATTAGTTTCCATTGTTATGCTGATGACACTCAAATCTATATTTCATCACGGCCAGATGAAAACGCTAAATTATCCAAATTGACAGAGTGTGTTAAAGATATAAAAGATTGGATGACGCGCAATTTTCTTTTATTAAATCCAGACAAGACAGAGGTACTACTTATCGGTTCAAAAAAACGCCCACAAAACCTTTCACACTACAACTTTAACATAGTAGGATGTCCTGTTACTTTATCCTCTACAGTAAAAGACCTGGGTGTTATATTAGACTGCAACCTGTCTTTTGAAAATCATATTTCATATGTTACAAGAACAGCCTTTTTCCACCTTAGAAACATTGCTAAGCTACGTAACATGCTATCAGTTTCTGATGCAGAAAAGTTAGTTCAATGACCTCGAGACTAGATTACTGTAATGCTTTATTAGCTGGTTGTCCTGCATCCTCAATAAACAAGCAACAGTTAGTCCAAAATGCCGCCGCTAGAGTTCTTACTAGATCAAGAAAATATGATCATATAACACCAATTTTATCATCACTACATTGGTTACCTATAAAGTTCCGTATTAATTACAAGGTACTGCTACTGACTTATAAAGCCCTAAACGGCTTAGCTCCAGTCTATTTAACGGATCTTCTATCGCCCTATAATCCATCGCGCTCTTTAAGATCACTAAATTCGAGGCTTTTGGTCATACCTAGGATATCTAGGTCCACCAAAGGAGGGAGAGCATTTTCACATTTAGCTCCAAAACTTTGGAATAGTCTTCCTGATACTGTTCGTTGCTCAGACTCACTCTCCCAGTTTAAAACTAGATTAAAGACGCATATCTTCAGCCAGGCATTCATATAATACTTTTAATCTTACAGTTAAATCCGACCTCTAGTTTATAAACGCCAGAGGAGAACTGGCCCCCGACTGAGCCTGGGTTCTCCCAATGTTTTTTTTTTCTCCATTAGGTCATCTGATGGAGTTTTTCAGTTCCTTGCCACTGTTGCCTTTGGCTTGCTGAGTTGGGGATATTTGGGGATATTTAATTTAATTAATCAATCAACAATACTATTGATCAGCATTACCAAACGTGGACGTTTTCCACTAGAAACAAACATTGATGTATTATTTTAATTTAATACTGTGAAGCTGCTTTGATACAATCTGTATTGTGAAAAGTGCTATATAAATAAACTTGACTTGACTTGACTTGACTTGACTTGACTTGACACACACACACACACACACATACACATTCCAGCATTGCAATCTTGACATCGCAGCCTGTTCATAACGGTGCGTGTCCACTGGCACGGTGCGAGCGGAGCGGAGCGAGCGTTTTCAATTCATTCCTATGGAAGTCGAGCTTCACGCTCGCGCAGTGCATTTTGGGATTGACAGCGGACCGGAGAAAGCGTTGAGAGCGACCGAGAGCGTCAAAAGGTTGGGCAGTTCTCGACTTTATGCAAATATCAAGCGAAAAACGCGGTTGGCAGCCAATTGCTGTGAGGTTTGGAATGTGACGTCTGTTTTGAGAGTTTAAAAATATGCAAATTGTGCCGGAGTTTATGCTGGATTTAGTGCTTAAACCATTTTGTTTACAAATTAGACGCTTTGCAGTTGTTATATATATGTTAAAGATTTTATTTTGGATGTGTTCATTGTGATTATATTGGCTGGGTTTATAAAAGTTTATAAAATTTAAAGGATATCTTTGCTTTGTGCATTTGGAAACAAAGTCTATTTCTAAATGTAATCGCATGCATCGCTGATGATTATACTGTCCGTGTGTTGAAAAAAACTTAGATTAAACACACTCGCAACAGACACACCCCAAACGGAGATGTTACAGCATTGCCAGCGGCACTGAGCGGACTTTTTCCGCTGTGGACACGCACCGTTATGCTGCGTTCATACCAAAAGCGAATAGAGCGTCAAATTCGCGTCTATCGTGTCTAGTTCGATGCTTGAGCATTTTGAATCCATTCGCGCAACCAAAGCGAATAGGACGCGCGTTTGAAGCGAAATAGACACGCGTTCAGAGCTAAGGCAGGGCTACAGATTAGGTGTCCCTAAAGAACCCGCATTATGTCTATGCGCGTATCTAACAGTAGTTCCGCATTACATTAAATAATGTGCTTGCGAGTTTTATTTATTTTTATACCGTGGATTCTCCGTGTAAATCCATGCACCGAACCGTGACGCACGTACGGTTTCGGTTCAATACGAATACATGTACCGTTCCACCCCTAATAGGATATCCGATATCTGATCTAGCATTCTGGGCCAGTATCAGCACGATACCGATGACGTGGATCGGATCGGGACATCCCTAATATTTTCAATGATTTCTATATTGAACTCCACACTTTGTCAGTTGCTGATGCTAAGGGGATGCGTCCCACAGAACCTGGTGTCTGAAGCATCTGTGAAATCACAGCAATCTTATTGGCAGACAGCAATCTTATGATGTCACATGGAGCATGCATGAGTATATACAGTAAGGGCACATGCATGACATGCCATGAGCCTTTATGTCTTAAGGAAGCCACTTTGTTTGCGTGTGGCTGTTAAGATCAGAGCGAGTTGGTAACACTTTATAATAAGTACTTACAAATCATTAACAAGCTATTAGTTTAAAGTTTATTCATAGTTTATATAGTCTCTACATTGTTGATATTGTATCAAAAAAATACAGCGTGGGTTCCGATTTACCGCATAGTTCTCTGCAGTCTATCACTGACATTATCTTCCTCTATAGCAGTTTAGACCAAGTGATTTATTATTTAATTCAGGGGACGGCAAACCTTTTTGCCATGAAGTGCCATTTTTAATTTTCTGAGTTTATCACTGTACCATAACTCTGTTATTCTGAATGTTTAAATAGCCTTGATGTTTGTGTAATTTTTTCACAATTTCTACAAACTGTAACAGAATGTTTGCGGGTCCAGGCAGGAATGTATACAAACATTGTGGATGCAGTTGGGAGGGGAACACATTCATTGACGGAGCGGGCATTAATGGTCAGAAATAGGAGTGGGAATTAAAAAAAGTTTCCTAGTGCCTATAACACTGAACTTTCTAGGGAACAAGACTGTGGTGTCACACGATGCGTCCTCACAGTCTGGGTTGAGGTTCATCGAGTCCTTCAGTGCTTAGTCTGGCAAGTTTGTGCTTGGAGACCTTCACATCGCACAGAGTTACCTCATAAAGGGAATGTCTGTGACAGTCCATGTGACGTCACACTGCTGTCAGCCAAAAAATTTGGTGTGACTTCACGTGCTTCAGACACCCGGTTCCGTGGGACAAGTCCCCATAGCATCAGCAACTGACACAGCGTCTCATTCCCTTCTCAGGGAACGTCTCTGTTCCCTCCTTCATGGAACGAGGGTTACATACGTAACCGAGACGTTCCCTGAGAAGGGAACAGATGTACCGTACTGATTGGGATCACGCTTAGGGAGCCTGACATCTTTGAGTATTGAAAAAACGAGCCAATGCAAGATTTGCATTTCGCACTCTGTCCCGCAGCACAGGTATAAATATGTAACCGAGACGTTCCCTTTCAGTTCTACCAGAAAGACTCGGGAGATAGAATGATGTAACAAAGCATTCATTTATTGACAGCCCAGCAAGCAATTATTTATAACGTTGTTTGGCGTAGGCCCCGTCCGTAGTGCATAATCCGAGGGTAGCGGATCTGTATTTCCTGCCTGAAGACGAAGGCAGGGGCACAGCCAACCCACCTGGGAGATATGAACAGGACCATCCTGGTGGTGGTGGGGAGGGTGGAGGCAATTGTTTGCGTCAGCATCTGCGAACCTCAAACGTGTAAATACCGATCTTTTATACAGCAAGTATTAGGACATGATTGGATAGATGGGAAGGTAATAAGTGACGTAGTAATTAAGTCTTCCTGGCAGAACTTATGGTAAAGCTTTAATTTCCCGAACTGATTGGGATCCCCCAGCATTATTGAGGTGGAGATGGGACAGGGCTTAGGCCAGGGAAGTCTACTGCTGTTCCGCATGACAGACTTGGATAACACTGGGAAAGCGTGCCATTTTGGTGGAAAGGGAGACGCTGCGGAAGCCACATCCTGCCCGTAGGGAGGTATCATGTGGAGGTTACACATATGGACTGAGTGTTTCCGGATAATACAACATATGGAATGTCTCTGAGGTGGCTCCTGCCCAAGCAGGGGGGAGAAAACACTGGCCAGAGACGGCAGACTGGGCTCTGCCTAGGGAAAGACATGGATCGCCGTAGTGATCACAACATATGGGACCCAGCCAAGCACAGGTTCCACCAATGCATACGAGTGTTAGGCCTGGCAACGGACACTAACCGGGGTTAGGCCAGGGTCTCAGGATAACGTGAGAGTTGGCCGGCCCGAATTTCAGGCAAGATTTGTCTATCAAAAATGCATGCAGGTCCCCTACCCTCTTGATAGAGGCCAAAGCGAACAGGAGAACTGTTTTTATAGACAGGACTTTTAACTCTGCTGCACAGTACCAAGCGAACATCTTCAGGGGTCTTCTCGGAGAGAAGAACACCACTCAATGAACAGGTTCTACTTCAGGGCGTAAGCATGCCTCATAGAGGGTGCTCTTGCCGAAGTGATGGTGTCTACGACAGCTTGTGGTAGACCACCTAGAACCTCTGCATCCCGTCCAGGGACCAGACATGGAGTTTCCAGAGGTCTAGACACGGGTGCCATACAGTGCACCATCCCGGAGAGAGAAGGTCCTCCTTCAGAGGAATAGGCCAGGCAGGGGCTGTCAAGAGGAGCATCAGTTCGGGGAACCAGGTCCGGTTGGGCCAATAAGGGGCAACTAGCAAGACCTGCTCCTCTTCCTCCCTGACTTTGCACAAGGTCTGTGCAATAAGGCTCACTGGGGGTAAACGCATACTTGCAGAGGCCCTGAGGCCAGCTGTGTGCCAGTGCATCTGAGCCGAGGGGCCCCTCGGTCATGGAGTAAAACAACTGGCAATGGGACGAGTCCGGAGAGGCAAAACAGATCTATCTGTGCGGCCCCGAAGTGGTCCCAAATCAGCTGGACCACCTAGAGATGGAGTCTCCACTCTCCCGGGCCACAGGCTGTTATGAGAGCTCTTTGGCGGCACGATTGAGCAGGCTGGGGATGTAAGTGGCACGAAGCGACCTCAGATGCTTCTGACTCCATAGGAGGAGATGGCTTCATTGTACCAGCGGCGTTACTGCGGCGAACAGACACAAAACAGATTCTCCACCCGCCCCTCCTCATGGGGAGGGAGTGGTTTGGTCACCATCTTCCGAAGAGCTGGTTCCGGCCGCTGCCTGCGGCCAGCTCCATGCTGAGTTGGGGGTGAAGGCTGCTGCTGTGGCCTAGCGGGAGCAGTGGTGGCGGCAAGGGGACACCCTCGGCAATTGTGGAGGCAGCAGCAGGCCGCCAGGGCAGGATGTGCTGGATCGCTTCCGTCTGCTTCTGGGCGGTGGAGAACTGTTGGGCGAAATTCTCGACCACGTCGCCGAAGAGCCCAACCTGGGAAATGGGGGAGTCCAGGAACCAAATCTTCGAGTCTCCCTCATATCGGCCAGGTTAAGCCAGAGATGGCGCTCCTTGACCACTAGGGTGGGCATCACCAGGCCAACCGCGTTAGCCGCAACCTTCAATCCCTGGAGGGCAAGGCCGGTTCCGGTGCGGAGCTCACCCATGAGCTCACGGTCTGGACTACCCTTGTGCATGTCCATGAGTGCTTTGGCTTGGTGGAACTGCAGCAACGCCATGGCATGCAGGGAGGAAGCGACTTGCCCACAGGCTTTGTAAGCCTTGCCCGTGAGAACAGACGAGAACTTACAGGCCCGAGAGGGGAGACGAGGATCACCCTTCCAAGAGGTAGCGATCTCTGGACACAGCTGCATCGTGACAGACTGCTCTATTGGAGGGATAGTCTCGCAATCCTTCGCCATTCCTCCGTCAAGGGTAGTGAGGGGGGAGGAGGTACTAAGGCGGTTTCTGGCAGAAAAAGGTGCCATCCACGACCTAGTAACCTCCTCATGCACCTCGGGAAAGAATGGCACTGGGGCGGCAGGCTTAGGACCAGCCCTGTCTGCCCCGAGAAACCAATCATCCAACCGTGACTGTTTGGGACACGGTGGAGGGTTCCACGCGAGCCCAACCGTCTCGGCGCCCCGTTTCAGCATAGCTGACATTTCTGGATCCAACTCGGGCAACGCTACTCTCCCAGAAGGAGGCAGCGCAGCTGAATCATCATCTCAAGAATCCAGCTCCCCATCCGATGCAGCGTTTGACATCCTGTCCTCAGGAGGAGCCCTGAAAGACACGACTGGTCAGTCCACTACAGAGGGACCAGCACGTTCATTTGGGAGCTCCACCAGCTGCGGTGTGAAAGAGGAGTGAGGGGCCCACGGGAACTGGTTACCGGGTGGGGAAGCCCTCACTGTGATCCTCAGATCACCCATCCCACACGGCTCAGTAGGTCTCCTCTGGGATTTTCCAGAGGGGACACTAGAGCAGGGCATGAGAATGGGGACTCCACCTTAACGAATGAAGGCGAGTCTCGATCTCAACACAGAGATAGTCATGTTCCCGCAATGGGAACATGAACCATCCACAAAAGGCGCTTCAGCAAAACCAGAAACGCACGGGTGGAATGGCATCTTGAAAAAGACGCAGACACACCCGTGTTGGTCTTTCAGGAAATAGTACTCTCAACCAGTGCTGGAGCACACGGGAATGACTGCGGCAACACTGACAGGAGATGTGTCAGTGTACCAGTGAAGCACTCACCCTCTTTGCCCTCTAACCAACCGTCAGAACAAACAAACACAAATAATGCTCTCAAAACAGCAGTTGAGAGCTCAGAAGGCTCGCGATCACTGCTGCACTTGCGCTGTAAACACACTAGTACCAGGAGAGACTTGCAGAAGATGCACTGACACACTCGCTCGTTGAAGATACTCCAATACTCTTCAGAGACATCGACATCCGATCGGCTCCGAAGCGAAAGACAAGTGGTGCTTGCGTCTGCTTCCATATTTATACCCACGCTGCGGGGCGGAGCACGAGATGCAAATCTTGCACGCCAATGTGCATTGGCTCGTTTTTTCTATGTTGAACGTGACCGAACTGAAAGGGAACCGGGAAGTTTTCTTTAAAACTATGTCTATTATTATTTTCTTTCTTTCTTTCTTTCCTTCTTTCTTTCTTTCTTTCTTTCTTTCTTTCTTTCTTTCTTTCTTTTTTAGAAAATATTCAGCACTGACAATGATTTTCAAGTTTTTACTGTAAGTTCCAATGCATTCTTTGACCCCGAATCTAATCTTGAACCTAGTGAAACAGGTAAACTATCTCCATTGCCTTTATTTTACCATTATTCATGACAAAAATATATATTTTTGATTAATCTGAAGATGAATAATTTATGAACCAGACTAAGCTCTGATGAAATTAATCTATATCGTACCCTTGTGTTTTGGAAACTGTGTATGTCTGTAGATATCCCAAAGCTGCAGGATGATCTGAGGATTCTTAACAAGAACATAAAGAGAGAACTGACTAGAGATTATGTCAATGAAGCAAAGGGAGTTTTGTCCTTGATTCAAAGTGTCCAACAGGATACAGAAAAGAAAACGGTATGATATTTCACATGCAGATTTTTTTCAGAATGCATGCCAGTATGTATTATTCTGTATTTCTCTCCTGTTGGATGGTTGTGTTTTAGAACGAAACAAGAGACAGCATTCACAATGAGTTGGAGAATAACCTAAAGATGGCACTGAATGAATTGGACAATAGTTTTGACAACATTTATAGGGTTCTGGAACAACGTCTCTCAAAGGGAGTGCAAAAATCAAAGCAATCATGTGTTGCTACCACAAAGGATGAGATAGTACTCGTAAGTGTGATTTTAATGTACTACAAAATGAATTACAACTTTCTTGCCATTTTTACACTGGTATTTTTTGTGTTGTCACTCAGAATAAGGATGGAAGACGATTCCATAAAATCCTTCAAGCTTTGTGCAGGAATGGAGGGAACTATTTGTCGAAAAATAGGGATGTATACCTAGACCTAAACAAGGGATTGGCCAAAAACCTTCATGAGTGTCTTCAAGAAGATTTCAATGAGATTTTTCCGTAAGAGCTGATTTATCATTCTATTTCTATGTCCCCCTTTGTTTCATTTAGAATAAATTGAAATGAAAACAACCCACAATGCTTGGTCAGTGACTAACAAGATTGTAAATGTGCACCAACTGTAGCATGCATGTAGCTAGAGCAGTAAACCAGCAAATGACTCTGGTGCCCAGAAAGAAACAGATGACCATTGCAGATTAATTTGAGGCCATATGTTTTGTAAAGTGAACAGTATCCCCATGTTTGTGTCCTATGAAGTCTGAGCAGGACCAACAATATGATTGGGCTAGTACAGTTTTCCTTCTAGCAACAAGTCATTCACAAGACAGCTGCATAGGTTCTACAGAAAAAGGGTAACACTTTACAATACGGGTGAACTAATATGCATTAATTCATGCTTAACTAATGTACAGTTAATCATGAGTAAATGTATGACATAGGGCTGTCACGATTTAAAAAATCCTCGACTGCAATTTATCTGTGTCAAGTAAGTGATAAAATACCGGAAGTGGTGCATTCCACGGACGAGAATCCATGAACCGCATTATTAGACCATTCTCTAAAGCTGAACGATGTATTAAAATACTATACTATAGAATACTAGAATACTATAGAATAGTGCTGTTGTGAATTCACAAAGGCTGCTATTCAATGAAATAAAATATATGCCCTGCGGGCATTCGTGTTAGAAAAATATCCATATTTAAAACTTTATCGACTAAAATAACTAGCTTCCGGCAGACGGCTGTACGGATCGATTTACGGTGGAAGAGTAACCCCTGACCCGACGCACAACGTGAGCCGTGTGGATTACTTTTATCATAGATAGATGCTTTTTTATGGCACATAAAAATATATTAAGTAACTGACACCTTCCTGACACCCTCATGACACTGCTGTTCCATCCCCGCCACCGTTAGTGTTTCGGGGGTCAGTGGTTTCCAGCGAAATGTTAAATATTCAGTTGCTTCCTGCTGTTCCACAGGACAAGGGACATTTAACATTCCCCCATAAACTTTACGAGACGTTGAGTCACAAGTAGTGTTGCTTTCGTCAATGAAAATTATGGCTAAATATCGTCGTCAATGAACTTATCATGAGACGAAAACAAGACGAGAAGCAACGTACATGCTGGTCATGTGACGATGACTATAATTAAATGTATAATGCAATATTGTTGATGAATAAAATGACCAAAACAAGATGAAATGAAATGTTATAACGTTAGTTCGTCTCGTTTAGTCACGTTTAGTCGCGTTATTATTATTATTTTGCAGTATTTCTGTTTCCTGTCTCCCTTCAGGAGCTGCATCAGGTCACACTGCGCAGACACAGGCGACGTCACTTCCTCAAGCCCCACTCGCGGCATTATTTAGAAGATGCATCTGCGGTGAGTTAGCGTAAACGACAACAAACAAAGTTAAGTCTGACACAGAGAAAGGGACCGATGGCCGGCCAGCCGGGGTTTGTCTTTGGGTTGGCAACCCTCTAAAATGCGAGTAAATCACTCGCATATGCGAGTAAATTTCACTCTGGGCGACTAAGTAATGTATATCATTAGCCATTGGCTAATAAATTCTTAGATTTTACTCACCAGTGTGTGTGTTACATGCCAAGTATAAGTTTAGCATAGATATATTTTCACTCACTGAACACTGACTGAGCGCTTGAGAGTTTTGCTCTCCGTCAAGCTATCTGTTCTAACGTTAGTATTTCAAATTCAGCTCAGCGTACCTGTATTTGACGTATCATAAACTCTTGTGTGAAGGCGCGCGACTCGCCGTTGCGTTTCTTTTACACACGCAAAGAGAGCGAGAGAGAGTCTTGCATACCACGCAAAATCGAGGCGCTACATGTAAATAATATTCTTGTTTGTATTTTCCTGTCAAAATAACTGAGTTCATCTGGAATTATTCAGCTTTTATTATACAGCAGTTCGGTTTCCGCCCACCAAAGTTCAACGGGGTGGTCTGGACTGTAGTCGACCCAAAGCAGGGTCGGGTATTGGAACAAGAAGTAAACTCCCTGCTGGTAAAGGAGGCTATAGAACGTATTCCTCCACCAGACAGGGAGTCCGGGTTTTACAGCCTCTACTTCATAGTTCCCAAGAAGGATGGGGGGTTACGTCCAATATTAGATCTCAGGCACTGGAATCGGTCTCTGAGGAGGTTCAGGTTCAAGATGCTTGCCATCGTGAATCAAACTCAATCCGAGGATTGGTTTGTCATGATAGATCTGAAGGACGCATACTTCCACATATCCATCCTTCCATCTCACAGGAAGTTCCTGAGGTTCGCTTTCAGGGGCGAAGCATACCAATATCGGGTTCTGTTCGGCCTAGCTCTCTCCCCTCGCACATTTAACAAATGCATGGATGCAGCTCTAGCACCGCTGAGGCTTCTGGGTGACTGGCTGTTTTTGGCCCAGTCACAAGAGCTGGCAGTTCGGCATTGAGATGTCGTCCTTGCCCACATCCAGAGCCGGGGGTTGAGACTCAACACGAAAAGAGCTTGTTGGCACTAGCCCAGAGAACCACGTTCCTGGGAATGGTGCGGGACTCTGTCACGATGCGGGCACAAGTGTCTCTTGCACGGATCGAGTCCATCCTGGCCACGGTGACCAGGATAAAGCTAGGCCAAGCCATCACTGTAAAACATTTTCAGAGAGTGTTAGGGCTCATGGCAGCAGTGTCCAACATCATTCCTTTCAGCCTGCTGCACATGAGGGCACTGCAGTGGTGGTTGGAAACCAAGGGGGAACCCATTCCGCATTATCAGGGTTACACGCAGGTGCCTTCGTTCCCTATCTATGTGGAAGAAAGCTTGGTTTCTGTCCCAAGGCCCCGTGCTGGGAGCGTCATGTCGCCGGAAACCCGCTTCGACAGACGCCTCTCTCACGGGCTGGGGCGCGGTCATGGATGGCAGGGCTCTGAGGAGCTTTCTCCCAGACCTCAGGGGTCACCACACAGACAATGTGTCGGTGGTCTCTTACTTGATTCATCAGGGGGTTCTGAGATTGTGCCCTCTATCCAGATTGGCGCATCAGATCCTCCTGTGGTCCCTTGGGAAACTGTTATCTCTCAGAGCAATGCACGTCCCAGGGGACCAGAATCAGAGAGCAGACATCCTGTTGAGGCAGGGGCTGAGGCCCGGGGAATGGAGACTTCCCACCGAGGTAGTGAAGCCGCTATGCGAGAAGTTCGGCCCAGTGGAAGTGGATTTGTTTGCGTCTTGAGGGACGTCCCACTGTCCACTGTGGTTTTCTCTCACCCATCTAGCCCCATTGGGTTTGGATGCCATGGTACAGACGTGGCTGAGGCTACGCCTGTATACTTTCCCCCCGATCGCTCTTCTCCCGGGAGTTCTGGAGAGGGTCCGCCGAGACGGGATCAGCCTACTTCTAGTTGCGCCGTACTGGCCGGCCCGAGTATGGTTTTCATCATAGCACTCCTGGCAGGCCAGCCTTGGCAGATCCCTCTGAGGAGGGACCTGCTTCCACAGGCCGGGGGCTCAATATTCACCCTCGACCAGACCTGTGGAAACTTTGGGCCTGGCCCCTGAGGGGGCTCAGTACCTAGAGGTTGGCCTGTTGACTGGAGTGGTTTAAACCATACTCAGTTCCAGAGCTCCTTCCACGAGGAGATTGAACGGCCTAAAGTGGAATGTGTTTCCACTTGGTGTAGAGAGCGTAAGGTGGACCCAGTTAACTGCCCGGTTGGCTTCAGTGCTGGAGCTCCTCCAAGATCGCCTCTTGGCTCATCTTACCCCGTCCACACTCAAGGCGTACGTGGCTGCCATTGCAGCTTTCCACGCTCCTCTGGGTGATGGGCCTCTGGGGAGACATCAGCTGGTCATACGTTTTCTCCGTGGGGCTCGGAGGATGAGACCTGTGGCTCGTACTGGACTTCTCGAAGGGCTGGTCGAGGCCCCCTTAGAACCTCTGGAGTCGACTGAGGCCAAAAATCTTCCCTCAAGGTAGCTTTTTTATTAGCCTTTACTTCTCTGAGGAGAGTAGGAGATTTTCAGGTGCTCTCTATTTCTCATGGGTGCCTGGGGTTTTCTCCTTAATCTGGGATTAGCAGTATTGCGCTGCCTTTTGCGCGTGATGAAAGGGCGTTGCCGAGAGATAACAGGAATGTATTGAAAGCACATGTTGAGTAAGGTGAAAAATAAGATAAAAAGTGGGAAGGGAAAAGGAGATACTTAAGTGCCTTTCTGGTGTCCTTGCTCGGTGGAGTCGCGCAGGTAGAGTCGCTGGTCTTTACCCAAGTCGGTCTTCACACGAGGAGGCTGAACACGAGAGCTGAACACTTCCGCTGACGCTTCCGCGAAAGCGCGCAAATCTACATAGATATAGATATAATGATTTCACCACTTGAGTGAGGACAGCTGTTTCGTCCGGCAATTAAGTCAATAAAGCGAAAATGGTCCAAATCGAAACTGCTAGGAGCCAATACTTAAGTGCAATTAAACTGCAATAATAATTTTCACACGCGGCTGTTTATTAATGTAGCAACGCGTCTAAATAAAATGCAGAATTATGTGAAGTTAAAAATAAAAAATAAGCAGAGAATCGAAGATAGGCTTACCTTGAGTCAAATACAACACTGAAATAACAGGAGAACTGAGTATTCTGAAAAACCACTTGCGCGCTCTTGCCGTGCCTCCTATGCTGACCGCTGGTCCTGTCAGTTGTTTTATCCTGTCAGATATTTGTTGCCTAATGTAATGTTTGGTGCGTTTTGCTTTTCAAACGCACAGCGCGTTTTGCATATGAAAAATTCAAACGCACAGCGCGCTCCAAAATATGTTACATTCAAATGCACAGCACGCTCCAAAATATGTTACATTCAAACGCACAGCGCGCTTCTAAATATGAAACATTATGGTTACCATATTATACATATCTACGTTTGAGCAGATATCACAAACACAGTATTTAACAATAAACACGGGTCTAAATATTATAATATTCACCATATATCTAGCAACAGTTCAACTGCAATGTTAAGTTTATGCAACAATAATATTTAACTAATATAATTAAGAATTTCTTACCTTACATCTTTCTTGTCGCGTTCTTCTTCTTCTGAGGTAAATCCAATGTAAGCTCACGGCGTGTCTTCCAAACTCGACGAAAAGCAGAGACTTATGAAGTTTGGTGCTTTGTTTTTGAGCTAATGAGCGTGTTCGCGTTCCATGTGGAGATTTGCATGTGAATCTCTTTTGCGCGCGTGGACGTGGTCAAATTAAAAATAATGAGCAAGCGTTTGAGAAACTGGACATCTTGTTGGTTTTATACAAATTACTTAAACAGAGAATATTTGTTTTCAGTTTGAATTCGATAATTTAAAAGTACACACTTAAATGTTTATAAAGATATATGGCTCATGAATGTGTGACAAGTATTCACTGAGTTTTGTTTCAGTTTATAGACGTGCTCAAGAAAAAAAAGTTCACTGAGACGGAGAGGCAGAAAGCACACTCTGTTTATTTTCTTTATTTTACAAAAGCACAATGTTTTGATTTGTTTGTAAGTGGACACATACAAAAGTAGACATCTCACAGATTCCTTTTTCATATTTCTTTTTTCTGTATGACCACAAATGACGGAGTAATTTAAGTTACACCGACAATCAATTTTCCTGTGGCCACTAGGAAAACTATTTCTGGGTTTTAGACAATTTAGAGATTTTGATAGTGAAACTAAAATAGGGCTGTAACTTAGATCGCACTTTCAGGGACTTAAATCATGGAACAAGGAGACAAATTCAATTCAAAAGATTATGGAATTTAATATAAAACAAGCTAAAGGTTACATGTACGAATCAATAACACGCAGCAGTAAATATGCATAACAATCAAAACAAACAATATAACACGATCGCAATAAGAAATAAAATAAAAGAAGAGTATGAGAGGATTTTTGAGGGTGAGAGAGGGAGAGAGAGAGAGAGAGAGTTAGAGGATTTGGTGTGTGCGTAAAAGAGTGAGAGCGTGTGTGGGTTTAGGAGCACGTGTGTGTGTGTGAGTGTAAGTTTGAGAAAACGTGCGTGTGTGTGTGTGTGAGTGTAGGTTTGAGAAAACATGCGTGTGTGTGTGAGTGTAAGTTTGAGAAAGATTCAAAGACAAAAGATCAAGTAGATATTTCAACAGTTTTCCTCAAAAGAGACCCCAAAGGCTTAGCAATTTCTAGACAAAGTTAAACAACAGTTCTTTCCGGATTGCAAATTCAAAATTTGTACTTGTTTTTGCCCTCTCGTGTGGGTGTGTTGGATAAAGGAGTCGGGAGCCACGTGGTCGAGTACGTCTTCAAAGCGGAGTCGATGAGATGGTAACTCAGAGTGTGCGCAAACTTAGCCAAAGGTGATTTAATCTTAAAGCCCATGTTGCAGGTTTTTTTTTTTTTTTTTTTTAATATAACCTTGTATGAAAATACCATATGAAAAGTAAATGCAGGATTAAAAATTGTTTTGCAAGACATAAGGGCACAAATTTAATAGAAAACGTGACCATTTCCTTGACCGTGTTGAAAAGCGTTTTTTTTCACCATCGCGTCATATGACGTCACATGAGGTAGTCGTTTGGCTCTGCGTTCGCGCTCAGTGCAGAGATAGGTTGGTAGTCAGTTGGAGCGGTCATGATTCAGTGTGTTTTCTGTGCTTATTGTATTTCAATGAATCACGTCGTGGTAAATGATTGTGAATTATGGCCTGTCAGGACATCGAGTCCACAGGTTTCCGAATAAGAAAAAGGACGGTGCAATCTTCCGTGCCAGTGTGCGTTTTGTGCCGGGTAAGAGACGGGACTTCACTTCTGCTTCTGCTTTGAAAAACGCGGTAGTGTGGACCGAATGATTATAATCCCGGCGATATGTGCACACTGTCCCAGCTCCTTCATCGGGTCGCCCGGTGACGGTCCGCCATCAGCATGTGGTTCGGCCGCCAGCGGGAAACATGACGCTCACGGATCCGTCAGAGATCACTTATTGTACATCTGTTTTACAAAATGTGCCTTGTCTTAATTTAATTCATTAACATATCCTACATAAACTTGTAATGTAATGCATTTATGTGTTTGTTATTAGTCTGCAGCCGACACTATTATTATTATTATAAATATAATATATTATGTTCTATAATTCATTTTCAATCTTTACAAACCGACTTTAATGTTTGTGTTGGCTGTTTCTACATATAAAGTTTATATACAGTAAGACAGTTGTGATTGTGATCATTTATTTTATTCATCGTCACCAAATGGGTTAATTCAAAGCCTTTATAAAGTCCCTCTTCCTCTGGAAACGGTCTCCTAATGGCTGACACACACAATACATGCAGGTAAGGGTCTAAGTACTAGCTTTGCTATTGCCTGATACATGATGATAATAATCTGTACAGTATTGTGATCTGAGCATAGTGTTATACATATCGTCGGCTAACGTGAATACATCTATAAGCTAACACTGTTCTCTCGCCCTGTTCTCCTCACACCACAACTCACCGTTGTTCTGTCTAACCCTGGCCTGTCCTGCTCACTTGGCTTCATATCAGGCTCATAATTATATGATATCATCATATATATCAATTATAAATGAATTATATATATATCATACGAGTAAACATTTAGGCTACAATTCCCTTTCCGAGCTGTCATCCATTGCTTTCCTATTCGCTAGTTGATTTACTTTGACCGCTCTACCTCATGTTACGTCACTTCAGGTTCGGCGGTTTAAGCGATTTTCAAATGCGGAAGTAAAAATTTCTCACAAAAACGACCCCAGAAGCCTAAATAGCGTTTTATAAGTATATGTTTATATTTAAATCTAGTTCCTACATTATTTTTCTATACATTGGCTTACTGGGTACTCTAACCTGCAACATGGGCTTTAAGTTGGTTTCGTTGGTGTTTCAAGGAAAATATCAAACTGAAGTAGAGTATCAAGAAAAGAAAGACTTAGAATAAAACGAAAATAAAACGAAGGTTCCGAAGGAGGAAGGAGGCGGGTTTCTCTCTCTGGCGAACTGCCCAGAATAGAGCGTGGTCCTGTGTTATGAAGGAAACCAGCCACGCCTTCCTCGCGTGCCCAGTCCAATCATTTTGTACGGCCTTGTGGCGCCAAAGCTTTCTTTGTTCGCTAAGTACACGCCCTTCTAGGTCGAGGTCCGAAAGGAATAAACTTTGTTCATAAACTTTGTAACTTGGTATAAATGAAAGAATGCATAATTTCATACTTTGAGTTAAGAATTCAACACCGTTGGTTTTTCTTGAAACACAACGGTACCACTGATCGTGATTCTGGCAGTTAATAACAAGGAGTTACATGATTCTTTCTAATAATAAGCATTTCACTTTTGATTATACAATAAAACTTAGTTATATCGGTCTGCCGTATGGGGACCATGAGACACAGCACAAATACATTTCAACAATACATTGACAAAAGGGTGATTTTTGACCACAAAGTCCAGGGATGAGAGTGTCTCACAGTGTGTGTGTCTAAAGTTCATTCGCAGTTCGCACCGCGTGTTGAACTTTTGTCCTTCCGAGGTTTGTATGTATGTGCGTATGTGTGTGTGTATGCAGAGTCATTCAAACGTTTGAACCGCGTGGCGAACTTTTGTCCTCTCCCCCCTTTTCGGGGGAGAGTGTAGGTATGTGCGTATCTTCTTGAATTGATGACATTAACCAGGGTACATGGTCGAACATTTGTTAACAATGTTGTCTTGTTCTGAGGCGTTGAGTGATAGGGGAAATGTCAGCGGGGTGGCCGCCAGAGAGGCGTCTTGCCGGCCATATGTTTCAGTATCTTGATAAGACAGGATGCTGAGCTGTTTACCCAGGGAAAACAGATCTGTGTTCTCTGATCAGAAATCAATGATTTACACAAATGGAGAGGGGGTAGACGCCATTTGCTCTGAATGTCGCAGTTCAAGAGAATAGAGGGTGTTTGTGTATGAGGATTCCAGTAAGTTAATTAAATCCCCTAGAGACTCGAAGGGGGTTTTAGCACGGGGAGGATGACGCTAATTTAGATCATCTGCTTTGCGTTACAAGTATCACTTCGTTTTTTTTTGCCTAAAGACTGCATATAAATAGCTACCAAAAATAATGTCGGTAACTGCAGTTTGACTAAAAGTTGACAAAAAATGCAATGACTTTTTCTCAACTAAAACTAGACTAAAACTATTAAAGACAAAATGACTAAAATGTGACTAAGACCAATAAGCATGTTCGTCTGAAGATTACAACGAGATTAAGAATAAATAAAAAATGGCTGCCAAAATTAACACTGCAGTCGAGAGAGCAGTTGTGCGAACACAGGGACATGTGCTCAGTCACCGCAGCCACCTAGGGCTTCGGGTCAACTGGGAAAAGAGCAAACTCATCCCCAGGCAGAGGATCTCTTTCCTCGGTATGGAGTTGGACTTGATCAACACGACAGCGAGCCTCACCGAGGCCCGTGTCCAGTCAGCGTTGAACTGTGTGAGCTCGCTCAGACGCAGGACAGCGGCACCACTGAAACTGTTTCAGAGGCTCCTGGGGCATGTGGCATCTGCAGCCGCGGTAACGCCACTCAAATTGCTTCATATGAGGCCGCTCCAACACTGGCTCCACGATCGAGTCCCGAGATGGGCGTGGCAGAGCGGCTCGTGCCAGGTCCAAGTGACCCCGCACTGTCGCCAAACTCTCAGCTTGTGGTCGGACCCTTCGTTCCTGTGGGCAGGTGTTCCCCTAGAACAAGTGTCCAGGCATTCTGTGGTCTCCATGGATGCCTCTGCCACCGGCTGGGGGGCCACGTACAACGGTCATGCAGCTTCAGGTCTGTGGACGGGGTATCAACTGCATTGGCACATCAACTGCCTCAAAATGTTAGCAGTACATCTTGCGCTGAGCAGCTTCAAAATGGCGCTACTAGGCAAGCATCTATTGGTCCGTATGAACATCACTGCGACCGTTGCGTACATCAGCCGCCAAGGTGGTCTACGCCCCACCGCATGTCACAACTCTCCCGCCATCTCCTCCTCTGAAGTCAGAAGCATCTGAGGTTGTTTCGTGCCATTTACATTTCGGGCCTGCTCAACCGTGCAGCCGACGAGCTTTCACGGCAGCAGGTGCAACCGGGAGAATGGTGACTCCATCCCCAGGTGGTCCAGCTGTTTTTCAGGCGCTTCGGGACCGCACAGATAGATCTGTTTGCCGCCCAGGACACGTCTCACTGCCAGTTGTTCTATTCCCTGACCGAGGGGACCCTCGGCACGGATGCTCTGGCACACAGCTGCCTACGCAAGTATGCATTTCCCCCAATGAGCCTTCTTGCACAGACCTTGTGCAAAGTTATGGAGGACGAGAAGCAGGTCTTGCTAGTGGCGCCGCATTGGCCCAACCAGACCTGGCTCCCGGAACTAGTGCTCCTCGCGACAGCCCCTCCCTGGCCCATTCCTCTGAGAGAGGACCTGCTCTCTCAGGGATGGGGCACCCTATGGCACCCGCGCCCAGACCTCTGGAAACTCCATGTCTGGTCCCTGGTCGGAACGTGGAGGGTTCTATGTGACCTGCCCCAAGCTGTAGTTGACACCATCACTTCCGCTAGAGCCCCCTTTACCATGCGCCTCTATGCATTGAAGTGGAACATGTTTGTTGACTGGTGTTCTTCTCAAGATCGAGAACCCTCGATCTTGCTCGGTCAGACCGTGCTTTCCTTCCTGCAAGAAGGGTTGGAGTGAAGGCTGTCTCCTTCCACCCTTAAACTGTATGTTGCCGCGATTGACGCACATCACGATGCACTTGAAGGTAAGTCTTTGGGAAAGCACGACCTGATCGTCAGGTTTCTGAGAGGGGCGAGAAGACTAAATCCGCCTCGCCCACTCTCTATACCCTCTTCGGATTTGTCTCTGGTCCTTTCGGCACTTCAGAGACCACCCTTTGAGCCTTTGCAGTCAGTGGAGTTAAAAAATTCTGTCCTGTAAAACGGTACTCCTGGTTGCATTGGCCTCTATCAAGAGGGTAGGGGACCTACATGCATTTTCGGTCAACGAATCATGCCTAGAATTCGGCCCGGCTAAGTATCACGTTATCCTGAGACCCCGACCCGGATACGTGCCCAAGGTTCCTTCCACTCCCTTCTGGGACCAGGTAGTGAACCTGCAAGCGCTGTCTTCGGAGGAGGCAGACCCAGCCCTGGCTTTTCTCTGTCCCATTCACGCTCTGCATCTGTACGTGGACAGAACGCAAAGCCTCAGGACCTCAGATCAGCTCTTCGTCTGTTACGGAGGCCAGCAGAAGGGAAAGGCTGACTCCAAGCAGAGGGTGGCCCACTGGATAGTGGATGCCATCGCCTTGGCTTACGAAGCCCAAGGCGTGCCCTGCCTGCCCGGGTTGAGAGGGAACTCCACTAGGGGTGTTGCTTCTTCCTGGGCACTGGCACACGGCGCCTCGTTGACAGACATCTGTAGAGCTGCGGGCTGGGCGACACCTAACACGTTCGCTAGGTTTTATAGCCTACGTGTTGAGCTGGTTTCTTCCTGTGTGCTCGCTTTTACCAGCCAGTAACACCAAAGTTCCTGCTTTAGTGTCAGCTTGCTGCGCCACTCCCTTCCACTGGAACAGATACATGTGTTTTTGCTCCAGTCGAGTTCCCCACTCAGGTGAATCCTGTAGAGTTCCTCCACACCCCTTCGGCAGTCGGACGTTGCGGAGCGTCCGACGCCAGGCCTAGTGCTCGTATGCTACGTGTAACTTGTACTAGGCTGGGTTCCATATGTGGTGATCCCTCTGGTGATCCCATATGCATATTCTTCCACAATTAGCTCCCTGCGGTGAGCCCGTGTCTTTCCCTTGGCAGAGTCCGCTCTGCCGTCACTGTCTGGTGTTGTCTGTTGGGAGCGAGGGTTACATTAGTAACCAAGATGTTTCTCTGGTAGTGGGCGGAACTAAGGTGCAAGCGGCAATCTTATTGGATGGCACTCATCCTTGTTTTAATTTCAGCAAATCAGAGCGAACGAATGCTGACAAGGTGATTAACATTCATGAACCCAGCAGCTCATGTGTTGTAGGCCTATGCTATATATTTGTTACAGTCTATGGTTGTATATTGTCATTATTAGTTGTAGAATTTGTAGTAGGTTTATCTTTTAATAATAATTAATATTATCAATTACTATTATCTTTTTTATTTTTATTTTATTTTTTAGAAACACTGAATGACCAACAATATCTTAAGCACCACCAGTTCAGTTTAAGTTCTGTTAAAATGACAAATATGCATTTATGCATGATTATCAAGTTTTAGTTCTAATTACTAAAGTTCTATCATTAAATAGTCTAATGCTTGATTATCATAATATAATGCTTGATTGACTGATTTTAAGAGTGTACATTTAGATATTTAAAAAGCTGTGCCATTTTACAATGATAATCTGATTTGGTGGAATTACATATATATATACAGTATATCAGTCTGGCGAGTAACCCAAAAAATGCACTAGCCAATGGCGATTCTATTGCCAAGGTGTGCATAGAGGTTTGGTTGGTAAAATAAATATGTAAAAATTTTAAATCAGAGTGTCTTCCGTGTCTGGAATGGATGTATTCTTGAGTCTATAAGGTAACAATAATATAATAAGATAACCTTGTTTGAAATGGGTTTGGCTAAAAGAACATTTTGGTTAAAACAGGCCGCCAAAAACAACACTAGAGACGAGGCATCAAAATTAGTGCTCCTTTCGGAGAAGTTTGCAGTGTGTACTGCCAAACATATCTCCTTGGGCTTTAAGAACCATAGGAAAAGGCTACAGAATATAGTTTTCACACCATCCTCAGCATTTCAATGGCGTGGTCTCCACCACTGTGAATCCAGAACAGGCGCATTTGCTGATACAAGAGCTGCAACTCTGCTGGACAAAAGGGCCACAAAACATGTTCCCCTCCCAGACAGGCAGGTTATTACATCCACTATTTCCTGGTTCCCAAAAAAGATGAGGGGTTGCGTCCATTTTCAGACCTTCGTAGTATGAACCATTATTTCAGAATATTCAAGTTGACTTTTCATATAAAAAGTCTATGTCGAATATTCAATGACTGTGTCTCAAATTCAACACAAAGATTGGTTGGTCAAAATCAACCTCAAGGACACATGTTTTTATGTCAAAATTCTGCCACAACACAGGAAGTTCCTGAGGTTTGCTTTCACAGGCGAAGCTTAACAATATCAAATTCTTCCATTCGACCGAGCCTTGTTCCCTTACGAGAACGTTCTCTCGTACTGCGTTGCAAACGCTGTGGGAAAACTCCTTTTCTCGAGAATATTGAAGCCTTTATTTTAAAACGCATTGCTGCAGCATAAGCGAGAGCATCAGGCTCGCGCGAGCTAGCTGATAGGCTATGCTGCATGCAACTGCACGAACCAATGGCGAGAGAGCAGAGGCGCACGAACCAATCAGAGAGCTTGGCGCCCTGCCATACTCGAGCGCGCCAAATAGGGCGTGGCAGAAGAGTATAAATACAGAGAAATCTCGCCATAAAACAGATCTAATCTCCTTCAGCTTCGAGACTCACCTCTTCGCTGAAATCTCCAGAGAGAAGCCGCTCGTCGTTGAGAAGCCCTTCAGCGGAACAGCTTCAGGTTTTGGCAGATCATCCTCGCAGATCGCCGGCTGAGCGTTTCCCTGTGGTATCCGACGAGTATCCTTTTTGCACTATCTAAAAGAGCATACCGCTGTTTTCACAGCGCGCGAACAGCGTTGTTTCAAATGTCTGTTTGCGAGTCCTGCGGGGTTTCCCTGCATGTGTCTGACAGACACACACTGTGCGCGGTCTGTCTCGGTCCTGAGCACACCGAGGCAGCGCTCACTAAAGGCGGCTGTCCACACTGCGACAGCATGACCATGGCGGTTCTCCGGTCACGTCTCGCCCTCGCTACTTCAGAGGGCGAACCCGCTTCACTTCCGTCTTCGGCGCCCCACGAGCCCCGTAGGAAGAAGCGACGAGATCAGAGGATCCCCGAAAGCGGTGAGGTTGAAGAGCTCACGCCGGGTCTCTCCCCGCGTGCTTCACCCGCCTCCCAATCCCCGGTTCTGTTCGCGAGAAGCGACCAACGCCCCTCTCTCGAAGCGGCGGGACTCGTTTCTTTTGGCGGATCGGCGGATGAGGATGACGCTGTTTCTGTGGCGGCATCCGAGAGCGAGGAATGGTCGGGCTCTGTGGACCCCGCCCCCTCTTCTCTGAGCGATCGTCCTGACACACGTGCGAACATCGACGCCGAACTTTTCCGTGTCATGTCTCGCGCTGTCGACGAACTAGGACTCAACTGGCTTTCCCCAGCTGAACCTGCAAGAGGCCGCCTCGACGAGTGGTACCTGCCGGGCCGCCAACAGGCCCCCCGTCAGCGCGCCGCTCCTTTTCTGCCGGAGGTCCACGAGGAGCTCACTAAAAGCTGGCGCGCGCCCTTTTCAGCGCGAACGCGCGCTTCCGCTTCTCACACGCTCTCCTCTGTCGACGGCGCTGAAGAGAAGGGCTACGTGTCTCTTCCCCCCATCGAAGAAGCGGTCGCCGTCCATTTATGTCCTCCCACTGCAGGCAGTTGGAGGTCTAAGATGACGCTGCCGTCTAAGCCCTGCAGGGCCACTTCAGCTTTGGCCGCCCGTGCCTACGCCACCGCTGGCCAAGCTGCCTCGGGGATTCACGCCATGGCCACACTTCAGGCGTTCCAGGCCAAACTCCTCCGCTCCATGGATGAGTCAGGCCCTCTCCCGGACACCCTGAAAGACCTCCGTAGCGCTTCAGACTTGGCGCTTCGGGCCACGAAGACCACCGCTCAAGCTCTCGGCCGCAGCATGGCCAGTTTGATTGTGCTTGAGCGCCACCTGTGGCTTAACTTGACGGAGATCAAGGACGCAGATAGAACCGCCTTCTTAGACTCTCCGATCTCCACATCTGGTCTCTTCGGCCCATCTGTCAATGGCTTCGCGGAGCGCTTCACCGAAGCACAGAAGGCTTCTAGTGCTATGAAGCACTTTCTCCCCAAACGCTCCAGCTCGGCTTCACGGCGTCCCAAGAGCGCGCCGCGGCCAGAGAAGTCAGTTCCTCAGGTTCATCAGCCCCGCCCAGCGGCTGAGACCGGTCAGCGCTTAAAGCCAGCGAAACGTTACCCTTTCCCTAAGCGCCAGGGACCCAGACCGAAGCTCACGCTCGACCTCGAGCCGAAGAAGCCGTCCTAACCGGCAGAAAGAGGGGTTCATGTCCCGCCGCGGCCGGACCAGCCCCGAAGATCGCTCGAACACTGCTCACAGCCCCCTCTTCAGTTCAGGCGGCTGGAGTAGTTTTAAATGCAGAAATAGGGCCTGCTATCTGTCATGCACCTCTGCACACAAACGCTGTTTTAACAGCGACCCACAAAAAGCACAAATCGAGCAAAATTTCACTTTCATGTCTAGTCGAGCCCCCGTCTCCGGGCGCTCAGTCTTCAGATATGATCATACCTCTGGTTCATCGGGCTCTGGCATGGCAGGCCATACCCGGAGTCTCAGAGTGGGTAATGAACATCATAAAGCGCGGTTACTCGCTTCAGTTCTCCCGCAGACCACCACGCTTTCGAGCGGTTATTCAAACTTCAGTAAGGAGCACACTAGTTCATGTCCTCCGCACCGAAGTACAGGGTCTGCTGGCAAAGGGGGCTATCGAGAGAGTTCCCGCTGCACTAAGCGAGTCAGGGTTTTACAGCCGTTACTTCCTCGTTCCGAAGAAGGACGGCGGCTTAAGACCCATTTTAGATCTCAGGCATCTGAACAAAGCCCTCATGACACGGCCGTTCAGAATGCTTACAACCAAACACATCCTGGCGCAAATTCGCCCAGGCGATTGGTTCTTTTCAGTGGATCTAAAAGACGCGTACTTTCACATCCAAGTGAACCCCCACCACAGGCCATTCTTGAGATTCGCCTTCGAGGGGCAGACATACCAGTACACAGTTCTACCTTTTGGACTGGCACTGGCACCTCGTACGTTCACGAAATGCATGGATGCAGCTCTCTCCCCCCTGAGACAGCGGGGAATGCGCATCCTGAACTACCTCGACGACTGGCTCATTTTGACTCAGTCAGAGGCGGAGTCCAATACTCACAAAGCCTGGCTTCTCAGTCATTTAGAATGCCTGGGGCTCAGGGTGAACTTCTCCAAGAGTATTCTGTCCCCCAGTCAGCGTATTACGTTCCTGGGAACAGTTCTAGACTCCGTACTTATGAGAGCGTGGCCCACTTCTACCCGCGCTCTCTCAATCCAACAGCTCGCCGCGTCGTTCACGAAGGGCACTCATGTACCCCTTCGAACGTATCAGAGGATTTTGGGCCTTATGGCTTCGGCAGCTTCAGTACTCCAACTAGGTCTACTGCGCATGCGTCCTCTTCAGCTGTGGCTAGCACCTCGGGTACCCCCTCACGCTTGGCGTACAGGTATCCTGAACATCAGGGTGGACCAGCATTGCATTCTAGCACTGGCCCCTTGGATGAACGCCAGCTGGTATCAGCAGGGCGTGAGCATGGGAGTGGTCTCAGAAAGGAGGGTCATTTCGACAGATGCCTCCAACTCAGGTTGGGGAGCCCTGTACGAGGGCAGGCCTGCCTCCGGCCTCTGGTCGAGCTCGGAGAAACGCCTACACATAAACTGCCTCGAGATGAGAGCAGTTTTTCTGGCCCTAAAAACCTTCCTTCCACACCTGGCAGGACACCATGTCTTGGTCCGGACGGACAACATGTCAGTGGTGTCCTACATAAATCGCCAGGGCGGTCTCAGATCCCGCAATCTGCTCGCCATAGCTACCCAGCTGCTACTTTGGGCTCAAACCAATCTGCGCTCGCTCAGAGCAGCTCACGTGCCGGGCACGTTGAATACAGGAGCAGACATGCTCTCTCGGGGCAACGTTCCCCCAGAGGAATGGTCTCTCCACCCCCAGACAGTTCTCCTATTATGGGAAATCTTCGGACAGGCAGAGGTAGACCTCTTCGCCTCAGAAGACAACTGTCACTGCCCAATCTTCTTTTCGAAGAAAAAGGACGCGCTGGCCCACGACTGGCCCAATCGTCCCCTTTACGCGTTTCCTCCGGTCTCGATGCTGCCTCAGGTCATCGAACGGATCAGGAACACGGGGTGTGCGATCCTCTTGATAGCTCCTCTCTGGCGGTCCCAATCTTGGTTCCCAGAGCTGATGCAGCTGTCAGTTTCAGACCCTTGGCCAATTCCTCTGAGGAGCGACTTATTGGCTCAAGCGAACAGAAGGATATGGCACCCCCGTCCCGACTTGTGGGCCCTTCATGCCTGGCCGCTCAACGGCTACCCCAGGACCTCCCAGAGGGCGTCCTGAATACTATTCTGGAGGCTAGAGCTCCGTCTACTAGACGTCTCTACCACCTTAAATGGTCAGTGTTTTCCAGCTGGTGTCAGGCTCGAAACCTCGACCCTCACTCTTGTGAAGTACCGTTGGTTCTTTCCTTTCTCCAGGAGCTGTTGGACGCGGGACGTTCCCCGTCCACACTCAAAGTTTACGTGGCAGCCATCGCGGCTTTTCACGTTTTGGTGGCTGGCTCTTCTCTGGGAAAATGCGACCTTATTGTTCGCTTCCTTAAAGGAGCCAGGAGGCTCAACCCGCCTCGGCCTCCCTCAGTGCCGGCCTGGGATCTTTCTCTGGTTCTACGGGCCCTCAAGGGACCCCCCTTTGAACCCTTGGGGTCCACGGACCTAAAGTCCCTTTCCCTGAAAACTGCTCTGTTACTGGCACTGGCGTCAGTCAAAAGAGTAGGGGACTTACATGCGCTTTCCATAAGCGCTTCCTGTCTTGAGTTTGGCCCCAACGACTCTAAAGTCCTTTTGAAGCCAAAACACGGTTACGTGCCTAAGGTGCTCTCTACTCCGTTCAGAGCGCAGGTAATTTCGCTGTCGGCCCTCCCAGTTTCGGGAGAAGACAGTGATGCTCATACGCTCTGCCCTGTTAGAGCGTTGAGATTATACTTGGAGCGTTCGGCCTCGTTTAGGCAGTCCGAACAGCTCTTTGTCTGTTTCGGGGGCCGAACCAAAGGGTTGCCGGTCACGAAACTCACGCTATCCAGATGGATAGTTGATGCTATTGCTTTAGCATACACCTCACTGGGCCTTCCTTGCCCCATGGGTGTCAGAGCTCACTCCACGAGAGGCATCGCCTCCTCGTGGGCTTGGACTAGTGGTGTCTCTATTGAAGACATTTGTGCGGCGGCAGGCTGGTCAGCTCCGTCCACATTTGCGAGATTTTATAACTTAGAGGTCCCTGCTTTACAAGCACGGGTTCTCTCAATCTAACCTCGGCTCTCCGATCCGGGTTAAATTTCTAAGTTGTATGGGAACTTTACATGGGCTGGCCCCTTTCGCCCTAGCCTATGTACACACCAAGTATCTTTAGACCCGATGTTCTGGTCTGTGGTATTCTGGCTACTTTCTATCCCGGAAATTCCTGGATTAGAGTAGCCACGAGACTTAGCACGGCGTTTTAAAAAGTGTTCCCACAGCGTTTGCAACGCAGTACGAGAGAACGTTCTCGTAAGGGAACGTACTTGGTTACTTACGTAACCTCGGTTCCCTTAGAGATAAGGGAACGAGTACTGCGTTGCCCTGCCGTGCTATCCTCGAACATCAGGTATTTTCGTTCAGTCGATTAGACCTGTTTTATGGCGAGATTTCTCTGTATTTATACTCTTCTGCCACGCCCTATTTGGCGCGCTCGAGTATGGCAGGGCGCCAAGCTCTCTGATTGGTTCGTGCGCCTCTGCTCTCTCGCCATTGGTTCGTGCAGTTGCATGCAGCATAGCCTATCAGCTAGCTCGCGCGAGCCTGATGCTCTCGCTTATGCTGCAGCAATGCGTTTTAAAATAAAGGCTTCAATATTCTCGAGAAAAGGAGTTTTCCCACAGCGTTTGCAACGCAGTACTCGTTCCCTTATCTCTAAGGGAACCGAGGTTACGTAAGTAACCAAGTACGTTATCCCGCTCATACACAATGCATGGATGCAGCTCTGACTCCGTTCAGTCTCAAGAGTTTCATTTTGTATCTCTAGGATTGAAATTCAACGCCAATAAAAGCGTTCTCTCTCCTGCCCAGAGGACAACGTATTTAGGGGTTTTATGAGACTAGGTCACCTTGAACTTGTCAAGTTCATCTTAAACACCACCCATGGCCCAGGTAGCGTCTATATGCATTTCCACCGATCGCTCTTCTCCCAGGAGTCCTGGCGAAGGCCTTTCAACAAGGGTCATGCTTCTTGCTAATAGCGCCTCATTGGCCGACCAGTGTCTGGTTCTCAAAAATAATATCTCTCCTCGATGGCTCGCCCTGGGCGATACCGAACAGGAAAGATCTCCTGTCTCTGGTGCAGGGGTCAATATTACATCCCCGGCCCAAGCTATGGAATCTTCTTGTTTGGCCCCTGATGGGGATCGGAGAAGAGATGATGGATTTTCAGTGAATTTTATAGAGACCATTCTGAGTGCTAGGGCTCCCTCCACTAGAAGAATGTAAGTCTTTAAGTGGTGTGTCTTTGAAAGGTGGTGCATTGAAAATAGACATATTTGACGCTCTTCACTGAGCGCTTACACAGATACATATGGTAGCGTTGATTCTCGTATCGCACGGAGAAAGACAACGATATCGCCCTATCGATATTTTGTCCCACCTCACTACAAAACCTTCAGGGGTCCAGGCACTTCCAGTGCAGTGGCGGTGGTATTCTCTTTCCCATAGCGCTTAAATCAAAAGTAGCTTTTGAAAGGGAAGGTCTCGGGTTACTAGACTGTAACCCTGTTCCCTGAAAAAGCGGAACTAGATGCTGCACTTCATTACCGAATTGAGGGCGTTCTTTAGGACGTTCTTCAGACAAAATTACCTGATGAGCGCACCTGTCACACGTCTATTTATAGCCTCTGATGTGTGCATTCCGATAACGTCATCATCAGAGGTTATTTAAGCCAAATTCTTTGGCCAGACAAACAAAGATGTTTTCCCAAGCGCAGCATCTCGTTCCCGCTTTTTCAGGGAACATGGCATGGTTACAGTCAAGTAACCCGAGACATTTCCCATAATTTATCTTTGGCTGCATTGTCATGATTTCCTAATTTGGAATATCATCAAAGTTTGAGTATGTGGTAACACTTTATAATAACTGCATGCTATTAATCATTAGTTAAGTAAATCATTAGTAAACAGTTTGTTCACCATTTATAAAGCATTAATAGACAATAAAAAGCAGTTTAAAAATACAGCTATAAATGCTTTAATCAGCAGTGATTATGTACAGTAATTAGCTGTATTTTTTGTTGTTTAAATGTATATGTATATGCTTTGATTAGCATTAGCATTAACTTAGCTTTCTCTAAGTTAACATGTTTAATTGTATAAATAAAAATAAAATAACTACACAATTTGTATCTTTGTTTTTTCACCATGAGTGTAAAGGAATAAGGATGGCACTCTTATTGTATATGTTTATTCATATTTTAGTTAATGATTTGTAAGTGCATCATTGTGTCATGACTTTACTTGAGGAGGCACATCATAATTAATTCATTATTAACTAACCATACACTAACATCAACTAATGGCTTGTTAATGCATGACTGTGTCATGACTTTACTTGAAGGGGCCACATCATAATAAATTCACTTTTAACTTCTTACCAATTTCAGCTCATGATTTATCATAAACTTACTATCAAATACACACGTACTACAACTACAGGATTCAGCCCAGTTAAGTGATGTTGTGTGGTCAGAGAACGGAGGTACAGTCTCATCATGGCCTGTGTCTGGATGGAGGGTGAACTACTGATCCCAGCAAACGTTCCCCTGACCTTAGTTCATGTTTCCTGTTTGGCTATTTTTTGGGAACTGATTCCTCAGGAACTGTTGTAAGTCACAGAAGAAACCGGGCAGTTTGATGGGAAAGAGAATATCACAGAGTAGGATCTTTTAAGATAAATTATTAGTGTATTTAGTATTTTCTATATTTAATAAGAAGGATCAGTGAAATTAATGACAAACTAACCCTGTGCCTTTCAGTAATGTTTATGATGAAGCTGTATGATGTCAGTAGTTTAAATTATGACTAATAAATTATTTTAATGTATTTCAAAGTCAAAATATTTCTTATTTATTCTTACGGAGCCTGATTGATTTAGTTTACCCCTAAACGTTAATTAATGCATTAACTATCAAACATGTACTAACATGTTTAAAGGTCCCAGTGCATGAAAATTTCCCTAGCCTGCCTATGGTCCCTCAGTGGCTAGACGTTTTGATGGGTGTAAACCAAGCCCTGGGTATTTTTGAGAAAATGAAAGCTGAGACAGGCGAATATAGAAATCTTCCCCTTATGTCGTCATAAGGGGAGAGGTTACCTCCCCTTTCTCTTCTTTGCCCGCAAAAAGAATTTGGCCCGCCCATGAGAAAATGAGCTATGCGAGCGCGATATTGTTTTTTCCTCGAGAGACATCATGGCTTGCAAACGAGCGAAGCATGGCAGTTGCTCAGTGTTTGGATGTACAAATGAACACAAACGTATTTTTTTAGTTCCTTCATCCGAGCCTCTGAAGAACCAGTGGTTTATGTGAATTTCTGATGTGTAATTGTTCAAGTTTAGATAATCTTTCTCTCAAAGTCGTTCAATACTGTTTATGCATCCGTAAATCAAACCAGTGACTAAACGATCAACTTCACGTTGTTTCTCTTAGTAGGATGAAAATAATCTTACTTAAACTGTGATTAATATATATACAGAAAGCGATCAAAGAACAATCCCTTTCCAATCGCCCAAGCTGTCAATCACACGGCGCGAGTTTATCTGGACACTTGCCAAAACTCGGTATGAAATCAATGATGCTGTTACACTGCACAACAAAGCTCTTACTGTACTTATCTCATGTTTGCATTGGTGAAATCAGAGTGCAGAAACTGCGTAGCAATGATAAGGTCTTCATTCACGCGATCAACAGGCTGTCATCTGCTCAGTGCTCATCACTGCAACCTTTTATGTGATGGGAATAGATCTAAATACTTAAAAAACTTCTCATGATTCGTTAATCCCGATAGCTGTAATAGTAAAAACGTATAATAGCAGTAATAGTAAAAGTTTTTGAGAGAGTTCCACATGTAATGCTAGATATTTCATATGCAAGCATGTCAGCCAATCACAGCAGTGGGTGTTTACACTGAAGTCTCACAGCTGGCACGCCCCTTCAAACAGAGCGTTCAAATCAGAGGCTAAAATCAGGCTAGGAAATATGCCTTTTATTTCTAAATTATAACAACTTTTGATCTAAAAAACATACTAACATTATAAGGGCACCCCAGGAAACATTCTAAAATAATAAAATAATCCATGCAATGGGACCTTTAAGGCTGCTGTTATTCATGCATGGATCATTATGACTCCTGTCTTAGTTAAGGATCGCTCTTCATTGGTTCATGATTAGTTCATATCTTCACTAATCATTAGTTCATGTTGAAGTAACTATTAATTCAGGCATTAGTACATGGTTACTCATGCCCTATTATTGTAAAGTGTTACCCTGTTTATTGATGTCCATTAATGCTTTACAAATGACAAATTAACTGTTTACTAATGCCTAACTAATGATTAATAGCATGCAGTTATTATAAAGTGTTACCAAGTACGTTTGCATGTTCTGGAAATTTAGTTATTGAAGATTTAACATTTTAATTGAGCTTTGTTCAAAGTAATGAAATAAATTAAAAACTTAAAGATAATTTTGCTGAATGATATTCAAAGATGATCCAATCTTACATCTCCTTCCTGTAATTATTGCATCAGATTATTTCTCAAGGATTACAACAATGTTCTGTAAACTTTTATTAAATTAAACTATTTTGTTTCCTCTTGGCTTCAGTGTGAGTGGAAAAACAGGGAAGTCACTGCAGGAGGAGATTGATAAGTTCAGTATCAGCCAGAGTGTCTCTGCTCATTCCAGATCTTCCATGTTACGCCACATTCAGAAATTCATTAAAACAGAGGTGAGTTCAGTTGTCCGTAATCTGGCACTTGTCCTCTGTCTGTCTTTACTTCCATTAAAGAATATGCAAATTCCGTTTCTTACCATTAAACAGACTGTTTTTATAAACCAGTAGATGTTGAAATGTACAGAAGTCAGCAGAGTCCTTGATATATTCATTTGTGGCTTTCCCCCACTTTTTGAAAGGAAACTGAACTGAAGGGATCGCTCAACAGAGAGATTATTGATATAAAGAAGGACATCTACTCATCAATCCAAGAAACTATTCAGAATGAAATGGCTTCTTGCTATGAAAGTAAGTTACCATTAAAAGTTTTAATCAATCACAAACTATTTTTTTTCCCTGAAAACAATATTTTAAACGCTAGCTCTTTTTTATGTGAAGTAAAAAGGAGGAATAAAAAATAATTACTACAAGAAACACAAACCCAGAAAAAGAATATATGTGACCAGTACAGGGACTTAATGTAATGTGAATGTTCTGTTTTATTGACATTGAGTTTTGGTTTTCCCTGTCTGGTTGCCCATCTGTGTTAGTTAGTTTTTTTTTTTGTCTGTTCCTTCAAATTAGTTTCTGTAGTATGTGCTAGTTAGTTCCCTTGTTTACTGATTTCTTTCATCTGCCAATCATCATGTCTCCCTTCTTTATGTAGCCCTGAGTTTCATTCTGATCCTTTGTCCAATCTCATTAGTGTTTAGTGGTTGTGTTCTCGTTTATCTCATGTGTTATCCTATATTATGAGTGGATTTATTAAAGACTGTTTTTGTTTCTCTACTCCTTCATCATGCGTTTTTTACAGCAACCATCTGTGGCAAGGTCAATTTAAGTTGTTAAAGACCTGCTGGTAATAGGTAACAGAGAAAGCCAGTTGCTTTTCACCAACAGTATTTTTTTTTTTTTTTTTTTTTTAGTCAGACCAGTAGCTTTTACTTTACTTGCCATCATTTTCACTACTATTTTCACAACTATGTTCACTATTTCTACTGTAAATATTTTTTTTCTTCTGATGTGTCTCCATGATAATGACAATAAATTAATACTGGTTGTCGTTTATTTTAGAAGCTGCAGCAGTGACAGGAATTGGGTCCATGAAGAAAAGGCAAGAAATGTTAATAACCACAGTCGATAAGATAAAACACGACATGTTCAACAAGGCAAAAATGGAATTCCTTAAAAATTTCAATAACTTAAAGGTAGTGATCTTACATTTATTGAGACAAGCATGTATTAATTTTCACAATGACTAAACTGAATCTTCTCTTGTTCTTTGTAAAGCTGTACATAACGTATGCTCTTGAATCAGGACTAAAGAATTCAATGAAACTCTCACGGTCACAAACCAGCAATATCAAATTGATGGGTAAGAGAGAATATCATCCTATTACAACACAGAAACAAGTAAAGAAATATAGACTTGTTATTCCCAATCACTACCTCATCTTAATTATCTCAAGCACTCAGACATGAATGAACAAAATTAACAACATCCTGCATTATGGCTTTTCTAGATGTTTCCAGAGAGACCGAACAGCTAGAGAGACTGTCAGGACAACTTGAGAGACTGTAGCCCAAAAGAAATGGCTCAATCAACAGAGGAAACAAACACATTAAAATGCAACACACTTGTAATAAATGGTTTTACAACAAATGTTATCTTTTTATATTATTTTTTAATTTATTTTTTACTTGTCTGTGTTGGTATATTTTTCTAAGTGTTTGTTTGGTGGAAGATGTGTTTTTCGAGAAGAAGTTGTTTCACGTGTTTGTTTGCCCATATAATCTTTAGGTTAAATATATTTGGCTTGCTGTCTGCAGTGGAGGGGCTCAAGGAAGCAGCTTCAACCCATAGATATACCCCCTAAAAAGTGTGAATTAGATTTAGGACAGCAAGCTGGAAAAGACACAATTAAAGCTGATGGCTGTAGTTGCCATGGGATATTTGGCCTTTAAGAAAGGAACACCCCCAAAAGCAGTAAGGAGAATGATCGGTGAGGGATAATGGCAGCAAATTAGCATATTAGAATGATTTCATAAGGATCATGTGACACTGATGACTGGAGTAATGATGCTGAAAATTCAGCTTTGCATCACAGGAATAAATTACATTTTAAAATATGTTAGAAATATTTTTTGAAAATATTTATTTTAAATTGTAATAATATTTCACAGAATTCTTGTTTTACTGTATTTTTGTATCAAAATGTATCAAATAAATGCAGCCTTGTTGAGCATAAGAGACTTCTTTTAAAATCATTAAAAAAAATTCCCAATCCCAAACTTTTGAACGGTAGTATATACATAATACATACATACATACATACATACATACATACATATATGGGTTTCCCGATAACGTTGTCTCTTAGCGCGCTACGAAGACTCTTAAGGTATAACTTAAGTAAAGGTATACCATTTCTAAGCGTGTTCCCCCGAACTATACCTTAAGCTGCTTAAGATATACCTTCTTATGTGCAACGTTACCCGGCGCTGTCCGTGGCGATGGTGCTGAATCTGCTGATATCGATGACCGAGAATCAATTATTCACTCGTGCAGTCGCTGTTTCACTGCATTATGCGAGAAAGCGGTGTTCTTTATAAAAGAAGCACTTAAGAAATAGTTGAAATTGCATTTATTAGGAATCCAAACTATAATAGCCTATAATAGCCTAGCCTACATATTTTTAAATTGTATCATATATTGCTGCCATAATAACCATTTAATATTTTTACGTGCTTTCTTCTCTTTCCCATTTTTGTTCACTGAGTTGGAGCTGCGATGAAATATTTTTCTTGTAAATACTTTCCAGCATTTCAGTAATAAAAGTGTACATCTTACGTACGGTGCTCGGCAGTGATCAAAAAGGATTTAAAGGGATACTCCACTTTTTTCGGAAATAAGCTCATTTTACATCTCCCCCAGAGTTAAACAGTTGAGTTTTACCGTTTTAGAATCCATTCAGCCGAACTCCGGGTCTGACGGTACCACTTTTAGCATAGCTTAGCACAGATCATTGATTCAGACGAGTCCAGTAGCATTTCTTTCAAAATGACCAAAGAGTTTCAATATTTTTCCTATTTAAAACTTGACTCTTCTGTAGTTAAACCGTGTACTAAGATCGACGGAAAATGAAAAGTTGCGATTTTCTAAGCCTATATGGCTAGGAACTACTCTCATTCCAGCGTAATAATCAAGGAACTGTGCGGCTGTACCATGGGTGCAGCAGGCGTAATGATATGACGCAGCGCCTGAAAATAGTCCCCAGCTCGGTAACTTCTTCCAACTTCAACTAACCTATTAGACCTATTTTCAGGCGCTGCGTCATATCATTACGCCTGCTGCACCCATGGTACAGCCGTACAGTTCCTTGATTATTACGCTGGAATGAGAGTATAGTTCCTAGCCATATAGGCTTAGAAAATCGCAGCTTTTCATTTTCCGTCGATCTTAGTACACGGTTTAACTACAGAAGAGTCAAGTTTTAAATAGGAAAAATATTGAAACTCTTTGGTCATTTTGAAAGAAATGCTACTGGACTCATCAGAATCAATGATCTGTGCTAAGCTATGCTAAAAGTGGTACCGTCAGACCCGGAGTTCGGCTGAATGGATTCTAAAACGGTAAAACTCAACTGTTTAACTCTGGGGGAGATGTAAAATGAGCTTATTTCCGAAAAAAGTGGAGTGTGAATCTCTTCTTGTAAACTCAGAGATGTGGATTCAGACGGCAATTAAATTACCACACAACCTGTTTCTATGTCAAAAACAGTAGGTAGGCTAATTTGGCCAGGGATTTTTACGTGGATTGGGTGAGAAAAAACACTGACATTATGGATTTTTGACAATGGATAATGGATATGGATAATTAAAAATCTAACAACAATCAGTGTAAAGACAATTTTATTCTTTGCATGAAAACACTTGAATTAGCCTAAATGAACTCTGTCTGGGTGTATTAAAACTTCAGAATTATATTCATATAGACCTGCAACAGTGATAAGGTGAAGCTAAGAGTGGCCCAGACCAACCTTCCGAACGTATGACTTACAGAAGGTACACTTAACTAAGAACGTTTCGGGAAACACGTATTAACGATAAGGTACAGCTTAAGGTGTAACTTAAGAACGACATAGTGTTAAGAAAGTTTCGGGAAACGCAGCCCTGGTCAGGGGACTAGAATGGCAGAAGCTTCATATTGTGCTCAGTGACCCATTTTTGTGTGGATTTTGATGTTTGTTTTGGATCATTGTCCTGATGGAAGATCTAAGCATGGCCCATTATAAGATTTCTAGTAGAGGCTGTCAAGTTTTGATTTGATAGAATCCACGATGCCATGCATCTAAACAAGATGTCCTCTGCAGAAAAGTAGGCCCACAACATTAAAGATCCAGCACTACGTTTAATCATACACAGAGGGTACGTTTTATCCCCGTTTGCATCAAAACCAATTTGTGAGTTTGCTGCCAAAAATCTCTTGTTTTTAGTGTCATCTGACCATAAGCCAGTCCCAGTAGAAGTTCCTGTAGAGTCTGACAACAGAATATGCTGGAGTTTATTTTTTGGATTTTTCTTTATCTGATTTTTTTTTAGGCTTTCTGACACCAAGACTCAACTAATTTCTGCAATTCTCCATGCAGCTCTGATCCTTGAAGAGTCTTTGGCCACTCAAACATTCCTCTTGCCGTGCATTAAGACAATATAGACACGTGTCCTCTTCCAGGCAGATTTGTATCATCTTTAGTTGATTGGAACTTTGTAATTATCTCCCTGATGGTGGAAATGGTAATTTTCAATTCTTTAGCTATTTTCTTACAGCCACTTTTTCTATGTTGTGAAGTTCAACATATTTTTGCTGCACAGCAGAATAGTATTCTTTGGCTTTACCTGTTATGATGAATGATTAAGGGAATTCAGCCCAGGCTCAATGGAATAACGTAGGCCTACCTATAGCAACATTTCTGCAAAATTGCAGAGTTTCAAAGTGAAATGTTCAGTGATTATTGCTAAAAGCATGTTCAGTTTTATCTGAAACAGATGAATGTGAATCTGGCAATGTTTTATTACATTGTTTTTTATACGTATCACAGCAGTACTGTCCAGTGAATGTCGCTAAAAGGTTAATGCTCATACAGTCCATGGTGCTGGAACAGCGATGGAAAAAGTCTAAATGGGGTGGGAGACGAAACCTCCACCTCTAGTCCTCAGTCTCAAAATCCACCAAAATACCCTCGGGCCACTGATGTCGTAGGCTCACACCCCTGGTTAACTCACTAGAGGGCTCCTCTTCCAGGGCGAGGGTCCAATCTGACCTCTTATCTTAGGGCACTGGTTGACGCATCGCAGCAGGTGGTAGCTCTCCGTCTGCGGCGGGCTCACACGTTTCCTCCATGGTCGATGGTGGCGGACTCTGAGTCCGGCTGTGTTCTGGACCAGGGGTAATCATTCCCTTAATCATTTTAGCTCCAACCTTAACCAAACACACCTGAACAAGCTAATCAATGTCTCCAGGGTTATTAATGCTGCATTCTCGCTATATGTTGTAATTACCGTAGTCTCAAGATGCAGCACATGACGTTATTCTGAGCTCTTCGCATCCTCGGACTGGAGATAAGAGGTGTGTTCGTCCGCTGCGCAGACCGATCGGTTTTACGTTACTTTGATTTCATACACCGACCGGTCAGCGCAGTTCAAGTCAAACACCTATGCGTTTCTATGGCACCAATATCACTATGAATCTGCAGCGGTCAGGTAGTACATCAGTCATGTTAAAGTAGGAGTCTCAGACCTGTAATTACGAGCTCTACGAGGACATGAATGCTTTTTACAAGTTAAAATCATGTAATTGCGGTAATTACGACATGGTGTGAATGCACCTTAAAGTGGAAATGAAGCAGTCAGTCAAGTTTACATTAGTAAACTGATTTTCACTCTAATAAAAAAAATATATATAACAAGATTAATGTATCCATTTTAAAGAAAAAGAGATGTTTTGTTATAGCTTTTGGAGCAAGGGCGTCGCCATCTTGCAATACCACAGCGCGTGACGTCATGGGGTTGGTTGTCTACAATCTTGCCTGAGGTAAATAGATATAGTACGTTTCTCAGAGCGGCTTAATATGCCCAGCTTAATATAAGCATTTCTTTACTGTTTGAACACATAATTTTTCTCAAATGGAGGAAGACAAACTTGAAAGGACTGTTGAGCCCGTAATAGGTCATTGGTTATGCATTTGAGCCGATACGGCAAGGTGCCATCAATTTGCCTCATCAATTTCTATAATTCAAAGTGACATCAAAAACCACAAATCTCTTTACTGTAAGGCTATAAATGTCACAATCAGCTGCAGGGTCATTTAGTAGAACGAAATAATAGCATGATATTTCTTTCTTTCATTCACTCTGATAAACAGTTTAAATCATTGATGGAGTGCTGTTTTCCTCTGCACTGTAAAAAAAAGCGTGAGCCCCGCGCGTTATAGCCAGATAAATTAGAAACACACGGAGCAACTTCAGGCTTAAGTTTGTTGGTGCGGTGACTAAATTGCCTGAATCAAAGGTATTTTCCTCAATGTAATCTTCCTCCAAAAAATGTTCACTGCATACTCTGACAGGGTTATTTCTTTTCCTTTTCTTTTCCTTTTATAGCCAGTGAAGCAGTAATGTTACGTTCTCCGTTTCAGTTCTCTTTTTTTTTATAAAATTGGAAATCAGTTTACTAAATAATGTCAACTTGACTGACTGCTTCATTTCCACTTTAAGGCTACAGGCAGGTGGGTTTTTTTCATGGTTAGAGCTAAACTGCAGGACAACCTGATTATGTTGCCTATCCCTGCTATAAATAGAAGGGACTTTGCTCTCATCTTTTACAAATTAACAGAACACACCTAGACACTGTTAGGGTGGGGTCAAGAAATAAGGACAAAGTATTTCTAAAGTAAACGACAAAATATGAACATGAGACAGTCATACTGCTATATCAAAGATGGCCGTAACCCTTGGCTATCAGGCTCCAGGAAAAATACAATTACACTATTTTAATAATAAACCTGATCAATATGACTGATTCACTATATTCTTAGAATAACATTGATGCATTTAGTAATTTTATTTATTTTTACTTATAATTTAAATTAATGCAAAATAATGATTAAAACGATGCTTGAGGGAAGTTTCATATTCTGGGTAAAAAAAAATCTCAATTATTCTCACAATTATCTCTGCTCTTTCTTATATTTACTTCAGCTCAAAATACTCTGACACATCTATAGGACAATAATCTTAAATAGTCTTTAAACAAATATTAATATTCAATAGTTAAATATTATCACAGCTGTATCACAGCTTACATTTTGGACTTGCTTATTTGATTTAATAACACAGGGTGGTGGCAAACAGAAATGCAGTTTGTTGATTGTCATGCATTCAACCTCACCTCAAACTTCCTGTTTTCGAATGCGCATGCGTCGCGTCTGAACGCGTTGTTGTCTTTGGAGCTCCATCGATTTGATTTATAAATCTTGATTTTATTCTTTAAACTTACAACAAACATTTTCTACTTTACCTCACTGAGAAGCACTACTGCTCAACCCTCATAGTTACAACGCGGACTGTTGAGCAGACGCGTCTCAAGCCTATTAGTGATCCAACGCTGGATACTCCTATAGGTTACGTCCGTGGATCACGGCTGAACGCGTCTTCTCAACACTCACTTACAAACATTTTTCGCCTATCGTGCGTCTACTCTACACCCGTACCACTAAAAAGACGGATTATATCTAAAACTTCAGTCATAAATTAGTATTAATATTGATTAGGGTGACCATATTCCAGGACATGTCCGGCCGGGTTTCGAGATCGCCCAAAATATCCGGGATAGGGCTTTTGCTTTATCGTCGCCATTCATTTTGTTTACATGCACACCTTTTGATTCAGTAGGACTGAATTAATTCCGATTGGTGAATCTGAATGTAGTGTTTACATGAACGCTAAACAAGTGATCGGTTGATGTGCGTTTTAGCATTGCTAAGAAAATTCCTGTGTTTTCGTCTCGATCGGGATCCGTGTGAAGCAGAATGCATGACCTGCAAAGCTGGCACGTACGTGTCAGTGTCAAATAATGTAATAATGTAAACATAATGAATGGTGACTGTAGAAAGCAAAAGCCGAATCCCGGGCATTTTGGGCGATCTCGAAATCCTGGCCAAACATGTCCTGGTTAAACAGGACGTATGGTCACCCTAATATTGATAGCATCACTGGTGCTAACTTACTGTCCATCTGTTAAAATGGCGAATATATCAGATGTAAGTAGTCTACCTTTTGGTGCAGGTGAGGACACATTTGAGCTGCACGCACTGCAGTCTGAGCTGGAAGCTGTTGAGAAACAGATCCACGACCTTTTATTGAGACAAGCCGAGCTGATAGACCGGCGGTTAGCTCTTGAAACATCACGTGCCGATGCACACAAATCAGAGATTAACGTTACTAACCTGCTGACTCCGACTTCGTCTACTCCGTGCGTTTCTCAACATAGGTCCCGAGCGCCGAGGTCGCGATCAGCCATGGTCTCGTTCACTCCGGCTCCAACACACCACCACGAAGCCTGGGTGGTTCCGCAGCGGAAGACGCGAGTCAGGTCTAGACCAAGACTCTCTCCGACCCTCCCGGTTTTCGAGTTATCCACACAAAACCGCTTCTCCCCTCTTCGCGAAACAGAACGCGATGCTGTGATCATCGGCGATTCCATCATTCGGCACGTACGCGCAACGTTAGGTAAAAGTAAGGTGCACAGTCACTGCTTTCCTGGTGCTTGTGTTTCTGAAATCGCTACTCACGTGCCCGAGATTCTGAACGGTGACGAGCGCGTCGGAACTGTTGTCCTGCACGCGGGAGTGAACGACATCAGGATGCGCCAGACGGAGATTCTGAAGAAAGACTTCAGGAATCTGATCGATACGGTACGCAGCACATCGCCTGAAACAACGATCATAGTGTCAGGACCGCTTCCCACGTACCGACTAGGACATGAAAAGTTTAGCAGATTATTTGCGCTAAATGAATGGTTAATGTCATGGTGCAATGAGCAGAAACTGGTCTTTGTAAATAATTGGAATCTGTTTTGGGAGCGTCCTAGGCTTTTCCGTGCCGATGGCTTACACCCAAGCAGATTCGGAGCAGATCTTCTGTCGGATAACATCTCCAAAATGTTAAATACCTTTTGACTAGTAACCAAAAGTCCAAATCATAGTCTCTGCTGCACCAATTTAACTGATATAAATACTAGTGTAGAATATTGCATAGAAACCGTGTATATTCATCGTTTAGTGAGATCAAATAATAAATCTACTGCAGGATCTAGGAAAAATCTAATTGTTATTAAAACAGAAAATGTTGCTATTAGTAAACAAAAACCATTTCTAAAGCTAGGTCTTCTAAACATTAGATCACTCACACCTAAGGCAGTTATTGTAAATGAAATAGTCACAGATAATAGCTTCGATGTACTTTGCCTTACTGAAACCTGGCTTAAACCAAATGATTATTTCGGTCTAAATGAGTCTGCTCCTCCTGGATACTCCTATAAGCATGAGCCCCATCTGATTGGTCGTGGCGGTGGTGTTGCGACAATCTATAGAGATATTCTCAATGTTACTCAGAAAGCGGGTTATAAGTTTATTTCGTTTGAAGTACTTGTACTAAATGTTACGCTCTTAGATGTTAGAAAAACATCCCTATTATCTCTAGCCTTGGCTACCGTATACAGACCGCCTGGGCCTTACGCTGATTTCCTAAAAGAGTTTGCAGATTTTCTCTCAGACCTATTAGTCAATGTCGATAAAGCATTAATTGTTGGAGATTTTAACATACACGTAGATAATCCAAATGATGCGTTAGGGGCTGCGTTTACAGATTTATTAAATTCATTTGGGGTCAAGCAAAACGTCACCGGACCAACTCATCGTCTTAATCATACACTCGATTTAATTATATCACATGGAACCGATCCAACCGATATAGATATTATACCGCAAAGTGATGAAGTCACTGACCATTACATGGTAACTTGCATATTACGTACTGCTGTAAAATGTCATGCGGCGCCGCGTTATCAACCAGGCAGAACAATCCTTCCATCCACCATAGATAATTTCTCAAATTGCTTATCTGATCTGTCTCAGCTGCTGCCTGAACCCAAACAAACAGATGAACTAGAAGAACTAACTAGCACTATGAGCACTATTCTCTCTAGAACATTGGATGTTGTTGCACCTATTAGATTAAAAAAGGTCAGAGAGAAAATTAAAGCACCGTGGTACAACAATACTACGCATGTTCTAAAGAGAGAAACCCGTATTTTAGAGCGTAAATGGAAACAAACTAATTTAGAGGTCTTTAGAATCGCGTGGAAAGACAGTATGTCACGTTATAAAAAGGCCCTAAAAGCAGCCAGGGCTGAGCACCTGCGCAAACTAATAGAAAATAACCAAAATAATCCAAGGTTTTTATTTAACACCGTGGCTAGACTAACAAATAAACAGACGTCACCCGAACAAAATATCCCGTTACAGTTTAGTAGTAATGATTTTATGAAGTTCTTCACTGAGAAAATAGAAAGCATCAGAACCACAATTGTAAACGTTCAATCTTCAATTGCGCCTTATAATTCAGCCTCAATTATCACCCCGCAAGAACAATTACAGTGCTTTACAACTATAGAACAAAGAGAGTTAAAGGGTAACTAAACCCCTGGTCAGAGCCTGACTCCACCCACTGGCAATATTTGAAAAATGCTGGAAAAGTAGGCAGAGCCCAGTGGAGAGGGGGCGTGCATCTGAAACGTATCTCTCTGCAGGCAAGGGCGTGGTTAGCTAGTACTCTCTGACGTCAGAGGGTACCACAACTTCCAATAGGAAAATTCAACTGCAGTAGCCACCGTTCAACCTGAAGAGGGCAGCACTCAGACGTTTTTACACCATATTTTGTAAAATTAAAACACTTTAAACACAAATGTCAAAAAAATTACTTGAATAAATGAACAGCACTAATAAAGCCCCATTCTTACAGATCATTAACCAAAAAAAGTTGGTTTAGGGTTTAGTTACCCTTTAAATAAACTTATCACTCTCATCTAAAACTACAACATGTTTATTAGATCCTATACCAACTAAGCTACTGAAAGAAGTGTTACCTGTAGTGGAAGAGCCTCTCCTCAATATTATTAACTCGTCTTTATCTTTAGGTCATGTTCCAAGAACATTTAAACTGGCAGTTATAAAACCTCTCATTAAGAAACCACAATTAGATCATAATAACCTAGCAAATTATAGACCCATTTCAAATCTTCCATTTATGTCTAAAATATTAGAAAAAGTGGTGTCCGCTCAATTGTGTTCTTTCTTGCAAGAAAATGATATCTATGAGAAGTTTCAGTCTGGATTTAGGCCGCATCATAGCACTGAAACTGCGCTCGTTAAAAATCACAAATGATTTACTTTTAGCTTCTGACCAAGGCTGTATCTCAATACTAGTTTTACTTGATCTTAGTGCTGCGTTCGATACTATAGATCACACAATACTCTTAGATCGACTACAAAATTATACTGGTGTTCAAGGACAAGCATTAAGCTGGTTCAGATCATACTTATCTGACCGCTACCATTTTGTCTATTTAAATGGAGAAAAATCGATCATAACTCCAGTAAACTATGGAGTGCCGCAGGGATCTGTGTTAGGCCCTCTATTATTCTCAGTATATATGATGCCACTTGGAAATATTATAAGGAAACATGGAATTAGTTTCCATTGTTATGCTGATGACACTCAAATATATATTTCATCACGGCCAGATGAAAACGCTAAATTATCCAAATTGACAGAGTGTGTTAAAGATATAAAAGATTGGATGACGCGAAATTTTCTTTTATTAAATCCAGACAAAACAGAGGTACTAATCATCGGTTCAAAAAACCGCCCACAAAACCTCTCGCAATACAACTTTAATATAGTAGGATGTCCTGTTACTTTATCCTCTAGTCTACAGTAAAAGACCTGGGTGTTATACTCGATTGCAACCTGTCTTTCAAAAATCATATTTCATATGTTACAAAAACCGCCTTTTTCCACCTTAGAAACATTGCTAAGCTACGTAATATGCTATCAGTTTCTGATGCAGAAAAGTTAGTTCATGCATTCATGCCTCGAGACTAGATTACTGTAATGCTTTATTAGCTGGTTGTCCTGCATCCTCAATAAACAAGCTACAGTTAGTCCAGAATGCCGCCGCTACAGTGCTTACTAGATCAAGAAAATATGATCATATAACACCGATTTTATCATCACCGCATTGGTTACCTATAAAGTTCCGTATTAATTACAAGGTATTGCTACTGACTTATAAAGCCCTAAACGGCTTAGCTCCAGTCTATTTAACGGATCTTCTATCGCCCTATAATCCATCGCGCTCTTTAAGATCACTAAATTCAAGGCTTTTGGTCATACCTAGGATATCCAGAACCACCAAAGGAGGGAGAGCATTTTCACATTTAGCTCCAAAACTCTGGAATAGCCTTCCTGATAGTGTTCGTTGCTCAGACTCGCTCTCCCAGTTTAAAACTAGATTAAAGTTGCATCTCTTCAGCCAGGCATTCACATAATATTTTTAATCTTACAGTTCAAATTACAATCCGGCCTCTAGTTAATAAACGCCAGAGGAGAACTGGCCCCTGACTGAGCCTGGGTTCTCCCAAGGTTTTTTTTTCTCCATTGGGTCACCTGATGGAGTTTTAGGACACCAGTAGGTCACTTGATGGAGTTTTTCGGTTCCTTGCCACTGTTGCCTTTGGCTTGCTCAGTTGGGGATATTCTGGGGATATCTAATTTGATTTTATCAATAAATTCCACTAGAAACAAACCTTGTTGTATTATTTTAATTTAATACTGTGAAGCTGCTTTGATACAATCTGTATTGTGAAAAGCGCTATACAAATATACTTGACTTGACTTGACTTGACCTAAGGGCAAACACAGAGATATAAAAGGTAACGTGCAAAGGAGAAACGCAAACAATATGCAAACTCTTGTGTTTCCTTATCAACATTTCCATACTATGCGAGTCAATAACAAAACTAATGCTGCTGATGTTCATCACACAGAGCCGAGAGGTTTGGTGAATTAAAACAGTCAGGGGCAGGCAAAACAGTCTATGGGGAAATGGAGGGAAGGAGGAGCCAGGAGCAGAAGGAGCCAGGAAGGAACCCAGGACACAGCCAGTGAGATCCATGGCAGAGTCGCAGGAGGGAGGAGCCATGGTGGAGGCCTGGGAGATACTATGACAGGGAACAGGAACAGAAAACCAAACCAAAACACAGTGAACAAAGCATTATTCTGACAACACCCAAGATACAAGAACATAAATCTCACTCTGTTCAACTTGACAGCTGAATCGACGACAGTCTACTGTCCCACACATTACCCTGAGATAAAAGGTAACTTTTCCTTCAAATTATTATGATGCTTAGTTTTGTAAAATATAAAAATATATACATCTAATAATATAATTATGATGCTTCAAGTTAACTAAAATTCTAAAACTTAGTTTACATCCTAAATGTATTGTGTTCTTTTTTCTTTTTTCTTTTTTTTTACTAAAAACAATCCAAAGAAATACATAATAGTATTGTTGTTTAATTTATCACAAACATTTGACTAAGCAAGAAAGGCACCCATGTAGAGTTTTAAAAGAACTGTAACATTAAAAACCACAATTGAAGAGTTGTATTATTTTACTATTATTATTATTATTATTATTATTATTTTATAAAAAAAATTTCGTTTCTACAACATGATCTTTACTTAAAGTGTGGATCTGCCACACTTACAATTACTTTTATGTTTGGACTTGCACTTATTTAGTGACGTTTGGACAGACATGAAACGTATGATGATGACAAATTGACAGCATATAAAATTTAATTTATGGATTACATAATGTTAAAAAAGAACACACTTTAAAGCCTAAAAATTAATAACATTAGTAACTGTTTAACCATTACTCCATGTAATATTTCTTTTGTTTTCTGTGGGACAATGACCATAAAATACACTAAAAACGCAATTGTTCATTACTTCGTCACCTATTGCAACATGCCATGTTTAAAGGTGCTCTAAGCGATGCGGGAGACGTAACTTCTTGTTGACGTTCGAATTGTTGTCAAACAAAACGGAGGCTAGCTAGACCCTCCCTCCTCCTCATCCCGTCTCCTCCCTCCTCCCCTCCCTTCCGACATAAAGGAAAGTCAAAGTAGTCACTACAAACAAAGTAAAGTTTTACTGATACTTCATTCAATGTGTAATGTCGCCAAGTTAGATAAATGCTTTTATATATTGCAGAACAGAATGCAGAAAAAGATAAACATTATCTTAAAATCGTTTCGCCACCTGAGGTTATAACTATAGGACGCAATAATAGCAAGATAACGTTAGCTTTGCGTTTCCCAGTGAGCATAAACAACGGCGGCGTCGTAAACAAATTTAGTCAAAGTTGTCAATAGCCTATAAATGAACATTCAAATTCATAACAAAGAGTGGGTGAAAACAATCATTCACACAAATTGTCGCCCTACTGTGAATTTGCTTGATCATTTACAATAGAGATTGATCGCTAGCTGCTAGAAACATATGACTGCATAGTTCTAGCTAAATTACATCCTTGTGTTGGTTTGGCGAACATGAACGCCAATTTAGAAAGAAAAAGGGATTTACCCACCTGTTCTGCAAAAACAGAGCAACTGAATGTCAGATTGGAATCCCTTCTGCCGGCGGAGTTCTCGCCACCTTTCGAAGTTTTTCCGATGTAAATTCGGTACTTCGCGCGTTTCTTATCCTTGTCCCTCTTCTTTGCAATTTGTACATCGGAAAGTCGTCTCTTTGGTCGTGTGTCGGCCATAATTCAAACTTCCCTCTTCATGCTTCTCTCTCCTCCACACCCCCTTCATGTGCACGCGCACTAACCCTCCAAACCCCACCCTCAAATACTTCTTGCCAGTTATTGGCTGGAACACTGTTTGTTGTGTTTCGTGGTATGGGTGAGCCCAGTTTGTTTTTGTTGCCGTTTGTGGAGCCTGTGGTGTCTACAGAGACCGCATTTTTTTACAGTGTGTTCAGGGGACAGACAGGCAGCTAGCGGATAGTGAGGAGATGTTTGCTGTATGTGACAAAAAATGTTTTGGCCTAAAAATCGCGCGACATCACTTGGAGCACCTTTAAGGTAATGTATGCATTTGATTGAGATATGTGCGCCTTTACAGTGTACCATATCGGAATTACTGTAGATAGACAGAGATTAACAACTTAAATTTTACTTTGTACTTCATTCAAAACTATACTGCGTTTTGACCTTTTTGCAAAAAAAAATATTATTGTGATTACACTTGCCTGTTTGTTCCATTTTCTTTGTGCTGTGTTCATTTTTAAGAAATCGTTAATGGGATTAGCTTCTCGAAAATATCAGTTTATTGCTATATTTGAACAATATTCCTGGTTCAACATATGTTAATCTTTAACCCTAAACCTAACCCTACCCATAAGTTATCCCTGAAATAGAGAAAGGATAGGTGAATAACACTTATATAGAAACACCTGACCCTGGTTGTAAACCTAAACTTTACATAAACTGTAAACTCAACCTCAAATCTGATTGGGTGATTGGAATGTTGTTCCAAGATCAATGAAATTAGGTTCTGTGTCATGGCCCATTATTCTGCCCTTTACATTTTTTTTTATTCATTATAAAAGAGGTTATGTCCAGGGATGGGGGCAGTGTTAAGAGTATAAAATAAATCAGTAAAATGGTAGAAAAAAACCTATTCCAATATATTTATGTTATTCAAAGATTTGTAAATATCTTTGTTAGATTTGTAAGTTTCTATAGCTGTAAATACATTTAATGTTTACATTTTAGATGTTGTCCCTGTTTTGTCCCTGTAAATGTTAATTACTATACCTGTTGTAACAAACTCAGTACTGTGGTGTCTGAGTTTGGGACTTTTATGTTGAAGTGTGGTTTTGTCTTGTCATGTATTGTTGACTCACCTGGTGTTTGCTCTGGCTACCTTGTCTGTTACCATGGTTATCCTTGTTTGTTTCCCTGACAACATGTTTGAACTTCGCAACTATGTTTGTTGTGTTGTCTCGTCATGGTGTTCATGCCTCGTCTGCTTTGGAGATTCATGTCTTGCCTGTTTGTTGATAATTGTGACTGTGCACAACTGTTCATGTTTAGATCCTCATCTCTCTTTATTTGAGACAAAGCTGCAGATGTTACACCTGTAAGTATATACAATTAGACCAAGCTGGGTTCTGTAATAATCTTAACACCTGCTAAAACAGAAAGTGGCAATTGTGGGTGTAACATACATGATAACCTGTCTAGCAAGTTTGAGACAACACCATACTCATGACTCAAAATTACAAAGAAAAAGAATACAACAAAAGATTTTTTTTTTTTTTTTTTTTGGGACAACAGAATGTATAGAACTCAGTCTCAGTAATTCTCTCAGAATGCAAAACAAAAAGTTCCTACCCTCCATCACCCTTTGTTTTGACAGGGACCTTTGGTCAATGAGAGCAGATCTGTCGATGACAATGCATTTTATCACCTGGAATGTTAATGGACTTCGACGAAACAGAGATGAGAAATTTCAAAAACTACAAAATGCGGACGTGGTTTTCTTTCAAGAGACACACGTTGGAGAACGAGATGAACATATTATAGAAGGTCTTAAAAATGAGTGGCATGTTTTCTACACAAAGTTTACCTCCCAAAAGGGAACAGCCATACTAGTCAGGAAAAGACTAGATTTTGAATGTATAAGTAATGAAAAAGATAACTGTGGAGCTTATGTTGTGTTGAAATGTAAACTGGAAGGTCAGCTGTACACTCTGGTTAGTGTTTATAACCATGAAAAAGACACAAAAACCCTTGAAAAACTTTCACGTTACCTGCAGTCAATGACCACAGGGCTGCTGGTGATTGGTGGAGATTTCAACACGGTTTTCAATCCATTTATCGACAAAGACAATTCAAAAGGGGTGACAGACAGGCCAATCCACAGAAAGCTGCGCTGTTGTGTGAATAAGTTCATGAAATCTCTTCAGCTAGTTGATGTCTGGAGAAGAAAGAACCCTGTAAAGCAGGATTATACATTCCACAGTCAAGTTGCGTCCAGGCTGGATTACTTTTTTGTTCCAGAAGAATGTATGTGGCGAGTCAGAAGTTGTGAAATCAGAGACTCAGAGATGCACGACCATTGTCCTGTGTACTTGGAGATCAACAATGTTTCCACAACCCTTTTTCAGAAAGATCCCCAGTTACAATTCCAATGGCTGAATCTAAAAAAGGATCTTTTGACAGATGAGACTGGTTCATCACTGGGTGAAGAAAGCTCACATGCAGTCAGTGAGGTGGACATTGTGTCAGCTGTACAATCTCTTCAAGTTTCAGACACACCGAGACCAGACGGCATCCCAGTTTCCTTCTATAAAGACAACATTCAGGATCTAATTCCATACATTAAGATGCTCTATGACAGAATCCACAGAGGTGCATTTAACTGCTCTGAGAAACACTTTAATGAAACTGTGAAAAGTCCACATGATGATAGTCAACACTTTTTTAATGTTGACTACCTCATCATTGCAAATATTCTGACAAAACGTCTAGATGATTTCTTGGAGTCTCAGTCAAAGGGTCTTGTACCCAAAAATTCAGCTACTGTCATGATCACTCCCAAAACCTTCTGCGCTGAGATGAGGTTGTCTTGTATTAAGGATAAAATAGAAGAGCAAAAACGGTCAAACCCAACTCTGTATCAGGATTACCTCATTGTGAAAAACCTTCTCAGAGATGCACCAGAAGCAGAAACTGAATCTGTAGAAGCTTCAATTGAGAGAGACAAACTGCTGGATCAGGGCTGCCCTTTGACGCCAGTTCTCATTACACTGGCGTTGAAATGCTTTGCTTCCGCATTAGCTGGGCGTTTAAAACAGAATGATATTCTGGTTTTCAAAGAAAGTGTAATACTTTGCATCCAACCTGAGGACCTTGAGGAAGTAATAGCTGCAGTGAGGAACAGAGATAATGAAGTGTATTACATTAAGGAATTATCCAAAGGAAAAGTTGATGGTAAACAATTAAAGTGCTTGGGAAATGAGCCTAAGGATGAGGATTGGAATAAAAGGAAGGAGGAAACGCTTGCACACAACATAGAAGAAGAATCAGAAGCCAGTTTGTCTAAAACGGACAAAGGCAATACGGAGAGGAGAGTGTGTGAAGAGCATGATTTTTGGTCTATTGTAAATAAGGAAAAATACATTTTGATGGAGGGTGATGGAAGGTGAGGACCATGAAGACAACCAAGATCTCATTTGCTGATTTTTTTTTTTTAATTAATAATTGTAGCGAAGGGGGCGTGGTTCAGCGAGGTCTGTAGCGGGAGAGAGAGAAAGGAGACGAGTGGTGCATAAGTAAGTCAAGTGCAAATGACGAACACCTGAGTCTTGTTGCGGTAATTTGCGTGGAGAGACCGGATATAAGCTGTTGTGGAAAGAGGCTTGTCTCCTTTCTCTCACTCCCGCTTAATTGCTTAACAGCTTGTCTCCTTTCTCTCACTCCCGCTTAATTGCTTAACAGTATGTACCCTTATTATATACCGTGAAAAACTGTAATAGCTCTCACGGGACATTTCATGTAGTTTTACAGTAAAATACTGTTAAATGTACTGATTTTGGAAGTACACGGTAAAAAAAAACCTTAGCGTTGCATTTACCATAACTTACCGTAAAATAGGGTGACCAAACGTCCTATTTTCCCAGGACATGTCCTGTTTTCACGTCCTGTCCTGGCCGTCCTGTCTGTTTTTTTATAAAGTGATGAAAATGTCCTGGTTTTCATTATTTTTCATTGGGCCATTATGCGTGTACTTTAAATACATGCTTGCCTTTGCACACAAAACATATGAAACCGGCTTCGGCTTCACCCCGTCTTGTTATAATCAGCGCGTTCCTCAATCCGCAGCGGCAAGCAGAGAAGACGTCAGAATACAGAGGCCTGTGTGTGTGTGTGTCTGTGTGTGTGTGTGTGTGTGTATGTGTGTTCATCTCAGCCTCATTGGTCTGTCACACTGCTTGTCAATGTCAGAATATTTGAAATGACCAATCAAATCAAAGTAGGCGGACTTTACGTTCACAGACACAGAATTTAAATTTTAGCAGCGTGACTCGATGGTCGATGCTTCAGTTTACGGTCAAGTGCGAGATAAGATGTAAGTAGCTAACAGCGTAAAAAAAAAAAGCCCAAATGTAAATTCACAGATGATTTACAGAGAAAATTTACGTTTTTTTCGTTTCGGTCGGGATCCGTGTAAAGCAGAATGCATGAACTGCAAAGCTGGAACGTACGTGTCAGTGTTTAAATAAAGGTGCTAGCGAAGTAGAAGCCCACATAAAGAAAGTATAGGCTACAAGAGAATATCAGGAGGATTGAAATAGTTTTTTTACTGAAATAGTGTAGTAGATTTTTTTATTTTAGTAGTAGATTTTTAACCTGCTATGGCCATGAAAAGAAATAGTGTCATGTAAAAGGTGTTAAAAGCTAAACTTTTTTTAAATAGTAGGCTATTCTATTGTTGCGGGCCAAACATTGAATGGAAAGGATGTATTACTTTATGTATTAAAGTACAATAACATAGTTGCAAGGTTGTGAATGCATTTGTCAAGTATTTTTTGATGCATTCACCCCAACCACGCCCCCACCCCTTAACCACGCCTCCCAAACCACGCCCCCGTCCTGTTTTCTGAAAACTAAAATATGGTCACCCTACCGTAAAACAAATCATTGAACTAAAATTTACGGTAAAAAACTGCTAGCTTTGGTTGACAGTCGTTTACCGTAAAAAAAATATGGTACAAATATGTATGTTTTACGGCATTGAACTAAAGTTTACAGTAAAAAACTGACAGGAGGTTGAAAGCGATTTACCGTAAAAAATATGGTAGTAATATTTTAGGTTTTACGGCAGGGATCTAAATATAACGGTAAAAAACTGGCAGCTGTGGTTGCCAGTACTTTACCGTAAAAAATATGATAGAAATATTTTAGTCTTTATGGCACTGAACTAAAGTTCACGGTAAATAACTGGCAGCTGGTTGCAAGTGCTTTACCTTAAAAAATACAGTAGTCATATTTTAGGTTTTATTCCACTGAACTTCAGTTTATGGTAGAAAAAAAAAAAAAAAAAAAACTGCCAGCTGTAATTCAAAAATGTTGTATGTACAATTTTTCATAAAAGATATTATTGAGAATTACCAGAGGCTTAGACGTTGATGTTTTATTGAAAATAATAAAGTTTGAAGTCACCATTATGGAGATGAGTGTTTGCTTTAGTTGGGCTCTTCGCTCTTGACCCTTGAATTTTTAATGTTAGCATTTCTCTGACTGCTTTAACTGTGTTTAAAAAACACATTTGTTGTGGCATGAAAATCAGAGAGAAAATGTGATCAGGGGCCTGTACCATGAAGCCGGATTAGGTGGCTAGCCGGCTATGTTTCAGCTTAGTTTCCGCCAACCCTGGGTTTTAGGTACTATGAAAGTAGCTCGGCTTAAATCGGTGTTCGTTGCCATGGTATCTTACGCTGCACGGCTAACCTGCTCCGGGGCAGGTTATGATCTGGATTCAAGATCTCAGACTGAAGTTTGACCAATCAGCTGAGAGCAAAGAAACATATAGGTGACGTAACTTATTCCAAGTGTTTGTTGCAATGACTTCACCTTTTCTTCCAAATCCGGTGGACATCTCAGCGCAAATTGTTAGACGAGCACTTTGTAAAGAAAGAGTTTTTAGCCTGACAAAATCCCCTTGCCTTTCCTGATAGTTACTTGTATGAAAGATACAGCTTTTCCGCGGAAGGAATGTCTTATTTTGCGAACTTCTCGAGCCGCACATAAATAATTTAACACGTCGAATTCATGCACTTACTGTACCGCAAATGGTATTGCGTTTGTGTTTTTTTGCAAGTGGTAGCCTACATACTTGCACGGTGGGTGACGCACAGAAGCTGGGGGAAAACACGGTTTGTCGAACCATTCGCAAGGTGGTCCTTGCTCTGCAGGAGTACATGAATAGTTTCATTAATATTGTTCCCCGGACATTTATCGACTATGTCCATAAAAGAGGGCTTTTATAAAATTGCCGGTAAGATATATTGATAGGGTGACATCACATGAACACTTTTTTTTTCTTCAAAATGCACATTTCACAAATGTACTATACAATATAAAACATGTTAAGAATTATTTTACATCTTTATTATTATTCTGTTAATCTTATGATAGGATTCCCTATAGTCTATTGCTCCAGTCTCCACTGCTCTAAGAGAACATGAGGCAGATGTTAATAGGAAATCCCATCACTTCAGGTAGAGATGTGAATTTGTGAGATGATTATTTTCTGTGAGATGAATCTTTAAATTAGTAACATTAACAGATATAAAAATGATCTACTAAACATTTCATCTGCTGATGACTTGTGGTCATGAACGTATGATCACAAGTTTGGATGCTAAATGGCCTGGGCTCCAGTGCTTGACTCACGAATTTTCCATGAGTCTGTGTTGTGTCAGCGCTTTGAGGAAAGCAAGTTAAATTTGTTACAGTACAAAACACTTAATTTGAACTGAGATAGAAAAACCTACACAATAACCCCCTGACCTCAGACAGGGCCACAGCACCGCTTCAATGTGGCCCTCAGTTAAACCAGAGTGAAGATCGAGATGACCTTTGGCATCCTAAAGGCACGTTTCAACTGTGTTCAGCCCTTAAGAGTCACCAGAGCGGGCATCAGAGATAGTGGCTGCATGCATGTGCCATTCTGCACATTATAGCCACCAGTAGAACAGAGCGAGAACCACCACAAAACCAGCTTCTCCCCGATGAAACTGACCCGAACACACTTGACCACTCAGCTGGTGCAGATGTAGATGCAATCACCATACAATATTACACTTAATAAAAGCACAATGAAACTGCAGATAAGTCTCAAACTGTTTTATTGGTTTTGTGGGATGAGAGGGAGAAAGAGAGCAAGAGAAAGTTTCATTAATAAATATTAATACTAAAGTGTTACTTGGTTAAATAAGTTCACATACTGAGATCAGTTTTATTCAGCTGTTTGATCTCCATTTTATTTTTTTCTCAGCTCACAGTCAGCTCCTAGTGAACAGTCTAGTTCAAGTCTCCTTTAGTGTGCAGTCTAGTTCAAGTCTCCTTTAGTGAACAGTCTAGTTCAAGTCTCCTTTAGTGAACAGTCTAGTTCAAGTCTCCTTTAGTGTGCAGTCTAGTTCAAGTCTCCTTTAGTGAACAGTCTAGTTCAAGTCTCCTTTAGTGTGCAGTCTAGTTCAAGACTCATTTTGTACAGGGCCCTGAAACTTTCCACCTGAAACATAATTCCACCACAAACATGATCATTACAAGTTTTCTGGAGGCTCATCAAATCACAAAAAGTTCCTTGACTTCCTACAAACACAGGACTGACTGTAATTTATGTCAAGGGTTTTAAATCCTTACACATTTCTTCTGAAGCCCATTGAGGTAGAGGCCTCAGTTTCTGGGGCAGGTTGTGAAAAATCCTACAATAAAAGAGATGTGTAAGGGCCAGTCCATTTTTTATGCCACACATTCAAATGTTTGCCACAATAAAAAGCCCAGTGCATTCACATCAGCAACTGTCTGAGAACACACAGACAGAGTGTCTTCATTTCCTCCACCCTAATAAATAAAAATAGGCCAATGTAAAGCATAACTGTTGTAAAGCAGGTTATGTTTCTGGTGTTCTGTCTGCTGCAAACTGACCTCTGTGTGGGAGACTGTGTGTATGTGTGCTGGCTTCAACAGGGACACTGTATTTCCCTCTACTGCAGAACACAGTCAGCCATATTTAAAACTTAAAAGTAGTAATGTATTGCACACGTACCCAGTGTTCCTTGCTTAGAGGAGCCAGCACCAGGGTCAGATTGTACAGCACCTGTAATCCCATCTATAATCGGCCGCCCCTTATTGCCCACTCAGAGCCAACTCCTCCGCCACAGTGTATTCTGGTTTTCTGAATTTAACTCTTTATTTCTGTTTGCTGCAAACAAGTGTTTGTGATCAAATGTTCACAGAAGTAATAAAAGGTTGTGGTAAATACTCACCACTTTGAATTATTATTTTTATATTTTGTCTTTATCTGCTGCCAAGAACATTTGGAGTTGGGGTTGCATTTAAAAAGCATTTAAGGAATATTAATCTTTCTTAGTACATACATGTACATTTTTTATATATTATACAAATAGGCTATAGGGTATAGTAAACATATAGGCTACACATACATATACATAATTTTACATAAATATAGAACGTATTTGTTTAACTTACACATTAACAATCAGCAATCTTTCTCCAACAGTCTTCTCTTGCTTTGGCACAGAGACCGTATTGTTTCGAGCTTGAAATACATATTTAAATTCATCGTAATTCTGAATAATTATCTCTTGCTCCTCCGCGGAAAAATATAACGCTCTCGCTCTACTACCCGCGATTGGCTGTTCAGTGTCGACGTCACTCTTTTATGTGCACGCGCGCGTGGAGTAATCATAGCTTAAAGATCAAAGCCTGAGTTGACAGAGAAAGTCGATGAGCTGCATCATGGTACCAATAAAGCCTGATCGCAACGGTTTGGATTTGTCAACTCAAAACCAATCCTGTAACCCCGAGTTTGTTCAGCTACCTTCATGGTACAGGCCCCAGGTGTTGTTAGCTATTTGTTGATGATGTCAAAATCATCATATAGTGGCCTAATTCACTCATCTCATACAGAGTATTATCTTTCATTGTACAGTATGAGGAATGTTAAATATATTTCACGTTTTGAGTATAATAGGTCTGTGACACTACGCATGCAAGCTAACAGCGACAATCTGAAGAACTTTGAAAACCACATGATGTACAAAAAAGGTTTTAAATTTAAACTGCATGCTCTAGACCAACACAGACATCAAGAATCAGCGTATGAATCTCAACAATGGTGACAATCAACAAAATAATCAGATAAAACTCTTAACATCACAAAACAAGCTACTAAAAAGTTGCAACAAAAACAACAGCAAAAAACAAAAGCAGATAATGATAATAATAAAAGAAAATACTGAGGCAAATCAGCATAATTTATTCATGCTGCAATGCATGCTGGAAGGTATTGGTGAGTTTTGATTGATGGCTCCAGTCATGCACTGCACTTTTATCATCACCATTGTTGAGATTCATACGCTGATTCTTGATGTCTGTGTGTGTCTAAAAGACACAGTAGTTCAAACCTTTATTGTATGCAGAAGTCTTAAAGGAGAACTCCGGTCAATTTTAACATTGAGCTCATTTTTTTGTAAATTTGGAGTGCTGTCAGTACAGAGAGCAATGACAAAAATCGGTGTTGCCTACACCATGTTATCCTCTTTTTAAAATTTGCACCCTGTTGACTTAAATGGGGCAAGTTTTAAACCTGCTTTTAGCCTCTTAACATCCTTGATGTGTCATTACAAGTGTCCAGCCATGTGAGTGATTCCTTCAGAGTGAACACGGTGAATCTGACTGCAGTAGATGTGAAAGATATGAATAAAAGTGATGTTAATTCAGCCAGCGCACATACCTGTATTTACTTCCTGTTTTCGGTCGAAGTCCACAGTAGTCGATTGTCGAGTTGCTTAGTTACCTATGATCACGCGCGTGAACTCGGCAATCGACTACTGTGGACTTCGACCGAAAACAGGAAGTAAATACAGGTCATTTATTGTTAAAATTGACCGGAGTTCTTCTTTAAGATCATATTAACAATGATGGATCTCATGCAGTAAAATTATAGAGCTTCTACAATCAATAATGTAACAACATTATCAAAGATAAGACTCTAAATGAGTTCAGTAAATAAGGCAACTACATGATGATTATGTAATTATCAATATATAGCCATCATCCCCTGGTTCATTTTCTCTCTGATTTTCTTGCCATAAGGTAAAGGGTCAAGACCCAAATAAAGCAAATACTGATCACCATCATGGTAACTTCAAATGAAACATTAAATCATCAACATCTAAACCTCTGTTAATTCTCAAACAGAACTGTAAACGTCTGACAGAAATAAAGTCAGTCTGGTTAGTAATAAGTGAAGCTGATAATACTGTTTGTGGAGTTGTTTAATCCTCCTCTGATGAGATCTTCAGAGATTTAATGTCTTCTTTTCTCTTCAGTGGATTTCATAAGGATGTGGCTGAAGTCAGTTGTAGCTCTTGTTGTTTCTCTATATTGACATTCCCAGAATTCCCTGTGTGACACTTCACATTTGATTGAAACAATTATGTTTCTTCTTAGTTTTTGTTATCAGTTATGTACATTTGGGGTTTATATTACATTATATATTGTTTAATTAATGTTTATGGCATTATTTGGAGTCGTGTGTGTCACCATGATGGTGATTTGTATTTATGTGTATGACACTGTGCACCTATATATATATTTATATTTATATGAATGTGTGCCTCAGCTTGTGGAAAACTAATTGTGAACTTTGAATCATAATGTGGTTTTCTTTTTTACCGCCTGTATTATTATGGTGGTTATCAGTATATTACAAAGATATAAAGCAGATTTTAATAGTTTAGTGAAAATAAATAATTATATTTATTGGCTAATGAAACATAAGGGTTGTCCCGTAAAAACTAAAAGGTTGCTACTGTATTTTAATGGTAAATTACTGGGAACCACAGATGATGTTTTGTTTAATTATTTATTTTTTGCCGTAAATTTAAGTCCAAAGTAAGGTTGCTACCATATTTTTACGGTAAAATACTGGCATCCAAGCTGACATTTTGTTACCGTAAATTTCACAGGTTTTCTTTACATTGTGTTTTTTTTTTTGCCCGTAAATTTAAGTCCCGTAAAACATAAAAGGTTGCCACCATATTTTTTATGGTAAAATACTGGCAACCACAGCTGCCGGTATTTTACCGTAAATTTCACAGTTTTTTTTAACAGTGTGAGGTAGTCAAACCAAAAAAAAAAAAAAAAACACAAAACAAACAAAAAACAACAACACTGTAAATTGGTTGTTTCTGTGTATTTTGTCAGATTTTCATCCACGACTTTCAGATTATTTGTTTGGTTAACTTTTCAATTTACTATAAAATTTAGCATATTTATTTTTCAATCAGAGCTAAACATAATTATTTCCCACTTCACTAGACTCACCATGTATGCAGTTGTTACCTTGCAAGACTCAGATGAGGTGATGGTGGTCGCATCACACTGGTTGAGCTCAGACAAGAAACAAAGTTACTGGCCTCCATTCAGATCACCAGAGAAGTGCATGGAAGCTGTTCAGAACAGACTTAAACCTGAAACAGGAGGGAAACCATGGGAGAAATTAAATATTAGCTTTCACAAAGAATATGGTAATGGTCACTATTTTAAAATAATTGCTTAAATTTAGGATTTTTTTTATTAAGTTCTCAAATAAATTATCTTATTGCAGTATCTTTTGATAAGGCTAAAGAGGGGCAAAAGGAAATTGCAGAACATAAAGAACGGTAAGTAACACAATTTGTTTAAAGTATTTTACCTATTAAAAGATCAAATAATTAATTTGTACTGTTTTGTTAAAGTATTGTTTATTTTCAAATAAAGATCATTTCTATTAGCCACTGGATTTCCTGGAATACTAAAAAGACAAAGACCTGAAAGCACTCAAGAAATGTCAAAAAACCCATTTCCTACACCACCTACATCTACATCTACATCTACATCAAGACTGTCAGCTGATGGTGAGTCAGCTTCTTTTGTCATAATCAGAAGTTTTGTCTTTTCTCTTTTTTTTTTGTGGTAATTACAGCAAAACTCATTTTACACAACAGACAAGGATGATCTCCTTCAAATGCTGAGAGACATCAAGAGCACAGTCCAGGAAAACTCTGACATGTTAAAGAAACTACTGAAAGACAATACGGTTTCTGAAGCGCCCAGCAGTAGCAGCTTGTCCACTGAAGATGTTAAAACAAGCCTAAATCTGCCTCTTAGAACCATTGAAGATGTGAAGAGGACTGAAAATGAGCTCAGAAATGCAACGAAACGCCAAAAATATGTGAGTCAACAGAGCATTTCAAGAAAGGGATAATGTACACTAAGCTGTAATGTACACTCTGACCTGTAACACCTGTAATGCATTTATTTTGCAATAATGACGGCGCATTATCCTGCTTATTCCACGACTACTTACTTAATAAATAAATAAATAAATAAATAAAATGGACATTAAATATAGTGTTATAATATTAATGCAGATTCATTATTAATCTGCATTATTATTAATCTATTTTGATTGATTAGCATAACACAGATAACTATTTCAAGTTCTCTCTCACCCAGCTCTGGTTCTTTGTTCAACTTTAATTGGTGCCAGATAGTGCAAATGAGCTATATTCTACATACAGAGTTTTGTGGTCTTTACACAAAATATTTGACCACTAAATGCTGTGTTTGACCAATAAGAATGAAGTATTTCAAGATATGTAATAATAATAATAAACAACACTTACTAAAATATTTCTAATAAAGAAATTTCGGTAACACTTTATTTTGATTTTCCCTTTTGAACATTCTGTTAAGTAACTTTGCAACTACATGTCAACTAACTCTCATTAGAGTGTTAGTAGACTCTCTGCTTAATGTCTGCTAACTCTTTATTGTGTTGGTCCAACAGACATGCTGACTATAAATAATTTAGCAAGTACATGTCAACTTATTTTAACCCTAACCCAACCTACCAGTCTACTAATACTCTACTAACACTCTAATGAGAGTAAGTTGACATGTAGGTGCAATGTTACTTATAGTCAATGGAACGTGTTAAAGGGACCATCAAAATAAAGTGAAACTGCATTTTCTTTACAGGTAAAATATCTGTCAAGGCTTGGAGGTTTTGGGCCCAAGGATGTGATAAAGAATATTATGCAGCAAGTCCTAACAGATGATCTGGCTAAGGAGTTCAACTGGCAGGGCAGAGGAGATAAAAAGCCCTTCTCTAAGCTGAAAGCTTTAACAGATGTAATCCGAGGTAAACTCACTGGTGCATGAACACTTCACACCAGTGTTGTTTTTGGCAGCCCTTTTAGTTTTAGTCTTAGTCTTAGTCTTTTGGACGAAAATGCTTTTTAGTTTTAGTCACATTTTAGTCACTTATAAACTTGTTAGTTTTAGTCAAGTTTTAGTCGACGAAAACACAAAAAGGTTTTAGTCAAGTTTTAGTCGACGAAAACTCAAAAAAGTTTTAGTCAATTTTAGTAAAAAAAAAAAAAAGTAAGTTAGTCTTCAACAAATTAATTTAGGTTAAAAAGTATTGGAAATGGGCTTAGGTTTGACAGGTTGTAGCAAGTGTTGCAATTCATTTTTTTTTTTTTTTAAATAACCCCTGAAATTATGACTTCTGGTGAATATTGTGGAAACTAATTGATACATTTAGATAAATATATTTCATACCTTATAGCATATTATAATACAACTTATTAGGCCTATATATTTATAGAATAGCAAAGTAGTCAATATACAAGACTAAATTCATATACAATAGCCTATACAATATACAAGCCTAATCAATATACAAGACTGAACCACATAGATGTGAAATATAAAGGCTATCATGATCATTTTGCCAACAATGAACCATGGATTTGTTTAGTTTATAATACGTTTTATTTTTAACTTAAACAAATACAACATATAACATTCAAAACTCACCGGCTTAGACTGCATTTGAAGAAAAATAAACACAACAGTTTTCTGTAGCCTTGTGTGCGAACTTAACTTATTCAATAGAATTATTAGATTATCTCCTGATGCGTGCTGCTTAATAGCACACACTCCGCCGTGACAAACGAAAAAAAAAAAAACCGCGACGGCATATGGTACAATTGGCCTTATATTCATTGTCCCTCACGCATTCCAGCCACGGGTATTTTAATCCCATTCAATTTTACGTTTCTGTGCTCTTTTCTTTTTCGCCGGCTGCTTATATAGTCATTTTTACATTTCCCGCTGTTGTCACTTGTTGTCATCGTTGCTACGATACGTGACTCACAATGACTGAAACGACCAATTAAAAGGGCATTCTCTGATGATGTTCCAAGATGTTAAAAACGCTATGCTGATGATCATAGACAAACAGGGGGAGAAATTAGTATCTACCGCACCGTCGGGTTTTTTTCTCATAGCCTACAAATGTCTTCGTTCATAGTCTGACATAAATTAGAAGGCGGCTATGTGTCTGTCCTGGATTTGCACTGAATTGATTCTCAAAAATACGGAACTGAACAAGACTTGTGTCAAATACGGGACGATTCCGTATTATACGGAACGGTTGGCAACCGTCAGACTTGTAATAATATTCGTTCCTTCTCGTCTCGTCAACGAAAACTCGAAAACGTCTCGTGATGTTTTAGTCACCTTAGAGCAATTTTTAGCCAGTCATCGTCGCGTTATCGTCATAAAAAAAAGGTGCGTCAACGAAATCATTTCGTTATCGTCATCGTTGACGAAAACAACACTGCTTCACACATACTTAAAAAGTTTGTATTTACTTATTTTTTGTCTCTATTCACTCACTTGGTGAACTGTGATGTCTGCCAATTTGATCTTTAAAGTGTACAAGAGCGGTTGTGAGTTTGAAGGACCACCATCCAACATATTTCCAATTCATTCTTCGGGTTTACTCTTTCAGATGCTGCATCAAAACACAGTGTACTGAGGGTAGACTGTGAAACTGAAATAAAAAAATATCTCTGGCACGGAATTGATCGAATTGGTCGAAAGAGACCAAGAGATTGTGGAGGTGAGTGATAATGATATTATGAACAAGCGATATCATGTAATGTTTTCATACGTTCTATAGGTCGATCTTCTATGATGGTTGAGTCAAGGCATCTACTGTATGTTAACAAAATCACCTTCAGTTGTTTAATGGTCATTGTATACTTTTGTATAAATACCTCCTTCCCTTGCAGGTGTGACTTCAGAAGTGACTTTTCCCACACTGCTGGACAGTGCCTTCCAGTCAGATATTGGATTGTCTTTTCTTGATGACTGAGTTTTGCTACATTTTATTTTTTATTTTTTTTAAGCAAAATCTAATTTGTCTTTAGCTGGAAGAAATAATTGCATACTAGATAATGTGTTTGACTGTGGTGTCACTGCATGCATGGACAAGTTTTCAGGTGTATGATAGTGGTTTTAGCATGCATGTTTATCAATACCAAATAAATCAAATGCATACAATTTGTTGTAAATAGTTTTTAATTTCTGTCTTTCCAGTGTTCCATCCAGTATAAACCATTATGCATATGACATTTACCTTGCTTTTGCCTTTTTCTAGACAGATGAAGTCTTACAATCGTGAAATTAGACGTCAAACAGGTGACTATTGGGTCACATTACAGAGAATGAACTTTTCTTAGAATTAGCAGGTTAGAGTAGATTTAGGTATAGTAGCATGTTTTTGCAGGCTCTTGTCCATCTCAGTTGTTATGGATGTTATACTGACAATCTCGAACATTACATCAGCTCTAAAAACAAAAATACAACACAATTAATCTGTTTTACATGCTCCAATATTTATTTTTCTGTCAAATTCTTCTGAGAATGTTGTGTGAGTGTAGTTTAGAAACTGTTTTGAGAAAATGTTTAATTGATTCAAGAGATGAGTGTCTTTGCAATTGAGGCAAACTATAATTGCTATGATACCAGTGCTGAAAATATAATTTTAACATATTAACATTATACTGTAATATTTAAGTGTAAAAATCAAGTGTACTTCTTTGTAATTCATCCCTCATTATAGTTCAACACCTAATATAAGATTTCCAGTATCTGTTATAAAGAGTTTCAGTATACTTCAGCATTAATGAAATAGACTAGTATATATATTTTTCAGCATGCAACAGAAGTTGAATAGATGCTGACAAATGCCTGATCAGTTTTATATGCTGAATTAGTGAAATGAACATGCCCTTATCTTTTGATGGTGTGTCTTTAGCTCAATTTTGTACATGTGTGCCTTTTTGAAAGTAAAATATGCTGATTATTAAAAACAAACCATAAAAAGGAAATTTCAGGTGTTTTTTTCAAGGGATCTAAAGTGAGAAAAGTCTGGTAGTAAGTGTTAACATATTCCTAAATTTAAAGGATTAGTTCACCCCAAAATGAAAATTTCCTAATAATTTACTCACCCCAATGCCATTCAAGATATCCATGTCTTTCTTTCCTCAGTGGGAGAGAAATTATGTTTTTTGAGGAAAACATTTCTGGATTTTTCTTCTAACAATGGACCAATCCAAATCAATGCAGTTTCAAAAGTCTTCAACAACAAACGGACAGGGAACTACGTCATCACGTTGAAAGATCAGCACTGGCAATACTATTTGAACTACTATTCATATTCATCAGAATGTTATTCATATACTATTCATATTCATGTTCACTGAATACTATTACTATATATATAATAGCAAACAATACTATTTGAACTATCCTCCTACGTACGGTCGCATTGTAAACAGTTGGGCGGTACTTCTGCCGGCGCCGGCGTGACCTTTCAACGTGATGACGTAGTTCCCTGTCCGTTTGTTGATCAGCTCAATCTGAACTATTGAAGGTAAAAAGTCTATAAATTATAAAAAATAAAAAAAATTTAATGACCTATCGTTTCGCTAGCACAACCTCTTCTTCAGCTGTGATCGCGTACAGCCCGTTTAAACACTTCAAAGACTTTTGAAACTGCATTGATTTGGACTTAAAAACGATGGTAACCAATGGAGACCATTGTTAGAAGAAAAATCCAGAAATGTTTTTTCTCAAAAAACATAATTTCTCTCCCACTGAGGAAAGAAAGACATGGATATCTTGGATGACATTGGGGTGAGTAAATTATTAGGAAATTTTCATTTTGGGGTGAACTAATCCTTTAAGATCGGTTTCAGAAATTGTTAAACTGTTGTGTAAATGTAGGAGTAAAATCAAAACAAAATGTTACATTTCTAAACCAAAAAATTGAGTGACTCCAAACAGCATTTGGACAAAAAGGGCCAAATATAATTGAAATAAGGAACAAAATAATGCGTAACCCTTTATGGTAAGACTTTATTTTACAGTGTCTTTCTTACACTTGTTACATTACTGTAGTAATTACTATAAATTGTGCTTAGTTACATGCAACTAACCCTAAACCAACCCCTAACCCTAAGTAGCTAAATGTAGTTGATTATTATTACTCGGTTCTTAAATGTATAATTACACTGTAACACAGACACCTTAAAATAAAGTGTACCCAATTTATTTTAAGGTGACATAGTTACACGTTACTACATGTACTTAAAATAGTAATACCTGTAAACAGTGTGTGTGTGTGTGTGTGTGTGTGTGTGTGTGTGTGTGTGTGTGTGTGTGTGTGTGTGTGTGTGTGTGTGTTCACTACATAATCTGTTCATAATGTGTGTGCTCTAACTTGGATGGGTTAAATTTACATTTACATTTAGTCATTTAGCAGACGCTTTTGTCCAAAGCGACTTACACATTAGGACCAGGGACGTCACTAGGATTGGAAGACAGGGGGGGCTTAGCCTCCAGGGTATTTGTAACTTGCGTTTATAGAAAATCTTACAGTAATCCTACAGTGTTTTGCATGTAAGAGCTTCCACGATGAAAGCACTGTTGGCCGATATTGACTCTTGTCTGACTTCTTGCTTTATCCAAAGACTTCTTGGTCATAGCCTTTTCGAATACTGTTTTTTGCCTTGTTTGCCTTCGCTGACTGTATATGTAGGTTCAGGGAATTTTGACTGCTCTTTCTCTGCCATAATTGTGATTCTTCCTAACTTCCTTGCCTCTTTGCCTCCTCGAATCAAACGGGTGCGCGCATGTGGGCAGCTCCTGTAGCAGCAGGGGTGGTAGCCATGGTAACGAGGGATAGTGACAGTCGCCCAGCCAATCATTTCATTCGTTCCGAATGGAAATAAGTAGTTGTTTTTATTGCAGCCCTGAGAGGACTACAGACACTCTATTTTTATACTCTCCTTTTCAGAGTACATTTTTTTTTCTTTTTTTTTGAAAAAAATCTATTAATTTAGAATAAAGATTTATTCTAATTTCACAAGAATAAAGACTTGTGAAATTAATCAATAAAAGTAATACTCTAAACCCAATGAAGATTTACACAAACTGAGAAAGTCAAAGTGTTAGGTTGTGCTCAGCTGTTCCCTACATCATTTTGTTTCCTGCATGTGGGACAATGACCATAAAATACAACATACAATGACCACAAAAATGTATAATTTTATTTGTGTGCGTAAGGGGGCGAACAAGACGTGAGACTTGCGAATCCAAATGCAAGGCTTTATTCCAAAACATGGTCATCATACAGGCAGGGTCAATAAACAGCAAACAGGTATGGCAGAGGTATGACACAGAATAAACCTTAGGGCAAGCGTGGGTAGACGATCGGCGAACAATATCCAACAGGGGGCAAGGCAAGGAGAGGTAATCCAGGTAAACAGCAATGATCCAAACGAGGTGCAAACGAAGTCCAAAAGGCTAGGCTAAAGGTTAATCCAGGAAACACGGGCAAGAATCAGAACACAGGAAAACGCAAAGGACAAAGCAAGACTAAGATCACTGGATGACTCTGTAGAGTAGCTAACACTAGGGGAGTTCTAAACGCAATACAATACTCAACCATAGGGAATGAAAGTCAAAGGCTTATAAAGAGTGTGAGATAGTGTGTGATAGTTCTCAAGTGTGAGCGTGATTAGTGGAATCAGCTGTGTGTGTCGTCAATGCAATGAATGATGGGGATTGTAGTGAAGTGTAAGAGTCCATGCTGTGAGTGGGCGACCTCTGGTGGTGACCAACCAGAAGTGCAGTGACCAGATGTGGTGCTGTAATCCAAATCTTTCTTTTTTTCAGAAATAGAAACTTATTTTCTCAGCACACTTATGTAGAAATGAAAGTAGAAGTGTGGCAGGTTCAGGAAATGTAGATATATGAGGAAACAGTTATCAAACAGTGCATAAGTCTTCTCAACTTGACAGCTGAATCGACGACAGTCTCCTGTTCCACACAGACTTTACCTGTAGATATAAGGTAACTTCTTTCAAATTATTATGATGCTTAAATTGTTTTAAAAATATATATATAGTTTAACAATCCAAAGAAATACAACAACAATATTGTTGTTTAATTTATCCAACAAACATTTGACAAAGCAAGAAAGGCACTCATTAAAAAGCCATTATTAAAACGTCTATACCATTAAAAAACACTGAAGTGTTGTATTTTATTATTATTATCATTATTTAGAATCCCTATGTATTTTACATAAAGTGTGGTTCTACCACACATACATTTACTTTATGTTTGGACAGACACTTATTTAGTGACGTTTCAACAGACACTAAATGTATGATAATGACGTATTGACAACATATAGACTACAATTTAACTTACGGATTATATAATGTTAAAAACACATATTCATGTCTAAAAATTAATAACATTTCTCTAATTGTTTAACGATTACATCATGTAATATTTATTTTGTTTGCTGTGGGACAATGACCATAAAATACACTAAAAACACAACATAAAATTAACATAAATATTTATTTTCTTTGTGAGCTGTAATCTGAGGATGCTGGCTTCTGCTTGTTTCTCTCTCTCTCTCTCTCTCTCTCTCTCTCTCTCTCTCTCTGCTGAGAACTCTAAAGACCCGCTTTTATAATCACTACTGACACACATTATCTCTACATTTACACACATGTTGGTTCAACCACATGCGGTTTCATACACACCCCATCGCCAAATCATTTTTTATTATTTCAATTCAATTCAATTATTGTGATTTGATTTAATATTGACTCATTTGGATAAATAAGGTAGGCTCACAAGATAGGCATACATTTTTCTCAAGAAAAAAAACAACTCACCTAATGCTGTAAACATACAGAGAGCCAAATCAGCTGAATTAAATGTTTTTATTTTTTATTATTATTATAATAACAACTTTAATGATATAAGTAAAAATATAATAAAAAATATAATACATATAGTACACATATTTAGCAAAATACTCTCTATAGCTCTTTTTTTCTACCCAACTAACATGCTATAGCCTATTATGGTCATCAAATGGCTTTCCTGAGGTAAATGTTCTGTGACATAATTGTTCTCCAGCTGTTTTATTGACCCCTTTGTTTGATTGATTGGTCGATATTATGTATGAGGAATATACATTTCGGTAAGTTGTACTGTATCTTTCAACAGTGTTCATTCGTGTTTATTTACTATTAGCTAGAGATGATCGGTTCACATGCCGCTAGGGATCTGTCGCGTCACATTTACAAGCGCCAAAACGGTATGTATTGTCTGAATTTCGTAATAAAAGTGATTTAAGTGACATAATCTGAGAGCTGAGAATTTTTTTTATATCATAAGTAACCTGTTCTGTCTAGTCTGTCGGTCTCCGTGTCCTCTTTGCTTCGCGTTTTTTCTGTGCGTGAGAAAATGGATGTGTGGCGTGAGAGCGTGTGAAAAGTGTGGATTGCGTGTGTCTCACGGTGAATGCTGAGAGTTGGCAGCTCTGCTAAAATAAGGTATAGGCCACAAATCACTGAGCACTGCAGGCTACAGTTTGCAAAACTGAACAGGTGATGTTGTGTAATATTCAGTTACTGTAAGAAACTGTTCCAGCGGGTGGAGTTTACTGGTACTGAATATTACACAACATCACCTGCCTACACAGGTATACACAGGCCTTTTGCACAGTAGCCTATACTCCCATTAACTGGAACAGATTTTCACTGGAACTGAATATTACATGCAAATATTGTTATGTAGGCTAATCAATCAGCATATTGTTGTGTAGCTTCACCTAGTGGAACAGTATTTCACAATTTTTCACAGGAACTGAATATTACAAACAACTATTGCGAAAGAACGATTTACAAAACAACGATTGCGAAAGCGTGCACGGATTATGAATTTGTTCACTGTTACCGTTGTACGTAGTTGTTTTTTTTTTTGTTTTTTTTTTATAGTATATTTCTATTTTGTTAATAAATGTTGCATATTTTGGGTATTCTCGGGTGTCCCTATTTTTGTTGTGTCCCTTTTGAGCCACGGGGCGAAACGGGTATGGATTGAAAAACCAAAGCAACTGTAGGCCTACGGTTTACAAATCTGAGCACAGCTGAGACTTTTTCCTCTGGTAGCCTACTTTTGGCATAGGATATTTATTTCCGTCAAGGTCAGGCTGCGATGTCAAATGTATTCCATGAATGAGTGATGCGCTTTCCGCTTTTAAAGTTTTATAAAATAAGTAGCCTATATGGCTTGAATGGTTTAAAAGCATTAGCAAGAATAAAAGCGCATCATGTAACGCCATGCAGCCAAAGGATGACAGAAAAAAACGGATGCTGTGTTAAATATTTACTTAACACGGAGTCTTTTCCCATTTCTACCAGTAGGCTATATACCTGAGTATATCAGCTAAATATGCACGCTTGTTTTTTTCTTTTCTTTTCTTTTCCTCTTGTTTTTTTTTTTTTTTTTCGTTTTTTTTTTTTTTGCTAGGCAGATCATGTATGCAGTTGTCACCCTCCAAGACTCAGATGAGGTGATGGTGGCACCATTACACTGGTTGAGCCCAGATAAGAAACAAAGTTACTGGCCTCCATTCAGATCACCAGAGAAGTGCATAGAAGCTGTTCAGAAGAGACTTAAACCTGAAACAGGAGGAAAAACATGGGAGAAATTAAATATTAGCTTTCACACAGAATACGGTAATGGTCACTAATAATTTAAAATAATTGTTTAAATTTTGGATTTTTTTATTAAGTTCTCAAATAATATATACTAAAATAGTTCTCTTATTGCAGTCTCTTTTGATAAGGCTAAAGAGGGGCAAAAGGTAATTACAGAACAGAAAGAACGGTAAGTAACACAATTTGTTTAAAGTATTTTACCTATTAAAAGATCAAATAATTCATTTGTACTGATTTGTTAAAGTATTGTTTATTTTCGAATAAAGATCATTTCTATTAGCCACTGGATTTCCTGGAATACTAAAAAGACAAACACTTGAAAGCACTCAAGAAATGTCAAAAAACCCACTTCCTACACCACCTACATCAAGACTGCCAGCTGATGGTGAGTCAGTTTCTTTTGTCATAATCAGAAGTTTTGTCTTTTCTCTTTTTTTTTTTTTGTGGTAATTACAGCAAAACTCATTTTACACAACAGACAAGGATGATCTCCTCCAAATGCTGAGAGACATCAAGAGCACAGTCCAGGAAAACTCTTCTATGTTAAAGAAACTACTGAAAGACAACACGGCTTCTGAAGCACCCAGCAGTAGCAGCTTGTCCACTAAAAATGTCAAAACAAGCCTAAATCTGCCTCTTAGAAACTTTGAAGATGTGGTCAGGACTGAAAATGAGCTCAGAAATGCAACGAAACGGCAAAAATATGTGAGTCAACACAGCATTTCAAGAAAGGGATAATGTACAATCTGACCTGTAACACCTGTAAGGGGTTTATTTTGCAATAATGACGACACATTATCCTGCTTATTCCACAACTACTTCAAATAAAATTTAAGTTTTAACCGAGACGCGTTCGGTTTTTCCACTATCAAATTCCTCATGTAAATAGCGAGTCTGCCATGGCGCAAATGACATTTAAATGGAATGGGAGAGGAGACTCTGATTGGTTTAACGCACGTAAATCCCAAAACATACCCATTACTCATTAAGAGAATAGGGACAACCCTTTTAGACCATGCGCCGGGCTCGCCGACCATATTTTCCTGTCGTTAAACTAGCAAAAGTGGATTCGGACACGCCCTAAGTGAACTTGTGCCGTGCGCTTTAGACCATGCACTTAGATCATTAAAATAGGGCCCATAGTGTTATAATATTAATGCAGATTCATTATTTATCTGCATTATTGTTAATTTCTTTTGATTGATTAGCATAACACAGATAACTATTTCATGTTCTCTCTCACCCAGCTCTGGTTCTTTGTTCAACTTTAATTGGTGCAAGATGGTGCAAATGAGCTATATTCTACATACAGGGTGTTGTGGTCTTTACACAAAATATTTGACCACTAAATGCTGTGTTTGACCAATAAGAATGTATTTCAAGACATGTAATAATAATAATAATAAACAATACTTAATAAAGTATTTATAATAAATACATTTCGGTAACACTTTATTTTGATTTTCCCTTTTGAACATTCTGTTAAGTAACTTTGCAACTACATGTCAACTAACTCTCATTAGAGTGTTAGTAGACTCTCTGCTTAATATCTGCTAACTCTTTATTGTGTTGGTCCAACAGACATGCTGACTATAAATAATTTTGTAAGAACATGTCAACTTATTTTAACCCTAACCCTACCAGTCTACTAATACTCTACTAAAACTCTAATGAGAGTTAGTTGACAATGTAGGTGCAATGTTACTAATAGTCAATGGAAGGAACCATCAAAATAAATTGAAACCGCATTTTCTTTACAGGTAAAATATCTGTCAAAGATTGGAGGTTTTGGGCCCAAGGATGTGGTTAAGAATATTATGCAGCAAGTCCTAACAGATGATCTGGCTAAGGAGTTCAACTGGCAGGGCAGAGGAGATAAAAGGCCCTTCTCTAAGCTTATTTTAACAGATGTAATCCGAGGTAAACTCACTGCTGCATGAACACTTCACACATACCAAGAAAGTTTGTATTTACTTATGTTTTGTCTCTATTCAATCACTAGTGAACTGTGATCTCTGCCAATTTGATCTTTAAAGTGTACAAGAGCGGTTGTGAGTTTGAAGGACCACCATCCAACATATTTCCAATTCATTATTCGGGTTTACTCTTTCAGATGCTGCATCAAAACACAGTGTACTGAGGGTAGACTGTGAAGCTGAAATAAAAACGTATTTGTGGTACACAGTTGATCGAATTGGTCGGAAGAGACCAAGAGTTTGTGGAGGTGAGTGATAATGATATTATGAATAAGTGATATTATGTAATGTTGTCATACGTTCTATGCCATCTATGTTAAGAAAATCACCTTCAGTTGTTTAAATGGTCATTGTATACTTTGTATAAATACCTCCTTCCCCTGCAGATGTGACTTCAGAAGTGACTTCTCCCACCAGTGATGGAGGACCCGACGAGTTTTGGACTCGGGACCAACTGGAGTCCCTATTATCTGGACTCGAGTCCGACTCATGACTTGACTTGGACTCTTGGACTGATGACTCTTGGACTCAGACTCGAGGATAACAGGGCTGCCAACTCTCACGCATTGAGCGTGAGACACGCAATTGACACTTTTCACACGCTCTCACGCCACACATCCATTTTCTCACGCACAGAAAAATTGAGGAGCAAAGACCTACTTTTAATATTAAACTAATTCTCAGCTCTTAGATTCCGTCAATTTTATTATGAAATTCAGACAAAAATACGTTTGGCGCTTGTAAATGTGACGTGACAGATCGCTGAGCGCCTCAGTTCAAGTGCACGTGAACCAATCATCTGTTACTTTTTTTATTTAAAGATGCAGTACAACTTACCGAAAGTATACATAATATCGACCAATTAGTGTTTTTCAACCACTGAAAGAGGTCAATATAACAGCAGGAGAACACATAACGTTACATTTAGCTCAGGAAAGCCATTTAATGACCTAGCATGTTAATTGAATAGAAAAAGAGAGATTTTGCTGAGCACTATATTACATATTATATTTGTACTTATGTCATTAAATAATTGTTATTATAACAAAAACTGCATTATATTTAATTTGTTATTTTTAACATTTAATAATACCAGCAGATTGGGCCCTCTATGTTTACAGCATTAGGTGAGATTATTTTTTTAAATAAAATTTTAAATAAACATGTATCCAAATTAGTCAATATTGAATCAAAATCGGAATAAAATCACAAGAATGGAATTGAAATCTTGAATTTTTTGTCAAGCAATAATAAAAACTGTATCCTCCCAGTCATTGTACAATGTAAACATTGTAACATGTTGTCACTAAACTTCATAAAATTCTATTTAGTTACCAAATGTTTTGACAATTACATTCATCACAATTACACTTATTGTGATGCAATATTTGTTTTTACAATATTTGCTACACGTCCATTAATGACAGTGTCCGATTCGCGAACTAATGACTCCTTTGAACCGATTCACTTTAATGAATGGTTAAAACAACTGTCCATCGTCCAACAACGAACTCACGAGACGTCTGAAATCTGAATCGGTGTATAACAAATCTGTAACTACAATAATGTTCCATTTACTAAACTACATTAGTTAACATTTACTATTAATAAACTGCACTTCTACAGCATTGTTAATGTTAATTTTAACATTTAGGCTACATATAGCCTACATTATTAATCAAAAGTTGTATTTGTTAACACAGTGGTGTCATTTTTGTTTAATGTAGACCCTCTTTTATAATTATATCATCTCTTTAAAGGTGCCATAGTAGAGAAATGTAGGCAGTCTTTAAATATAACACAGACAGACTCAACCTTGATGACTCGACTCGGACTCGAACACTGGGGACTCGAGACTCGAGACTCGACTCGGACTCAGGTAATGGTGACTCGACTCGGACTCGAACTCAGGTAATGGTGACTCGGACTTGGACTCGAACACTGGAGACTCGAGACTCGACTCGGACTTGGACTCGAACACTGGAGACTCGAGACTCGACAGTTGGTGACTAGACTACAACACTGTCTCCCACACTCCTGGACACAGTGCCTTCCAGTCAGAGATTGGAATGTCTTTTCTTGATGACGGAGTTTTAGAACATTTACTCATGGGTCATGTAAGTTTAACTGCTTACAGATTAAACATTCATTTTGTATAGAACTATAGGCTGTGTGTACTAGACTAGCATGACATTTTGTGCTCCATATATTGGTTCTGGTGATAAAATGCTTAGAATTTTTTTTTTTTTTTTTTTTTTAAGCAAAATGTAATTCTCATTAGCTGGGAGAAATAATTGCATACTGGATAATGTGTTTGACTGTGGTATCACTGCATGCATGGACAGGTTTTCAGGTGTATGATAGTGGTTTAGCATGTATTTTTATCAATAACAAATAAATCAAATGCATACAATTTGTTGTAAATAGTTTTTAATTTCTGTCTTTCCAATGTTCCATCCAGTATAAACCATATGCATATGACATTTACCTTGCTTTTGCCTTTTTTAGACAGATGAAGTCTTACAATCATGAAATTAGACGTCAAACGTGACTATTGGGTCACATTACAGAGAATTAACTTTTCTTAGAATCAGCAGGTTAGAGTAGATTTAGGTATAGTAGCATGTTTTTGCAGGCTCTTGTCCATCTCAGTTGTTGTGGATGTTATACTGACAATCTCGAACATTACATCAGCTCTCAAAACAAATTAATCAAAACTGATTACATAAATCTAGGAATAAGTATAACCCACCATAGTGCTGTCAAACCTAACATGACATGCAGTGATAGCCGCTACATAAACTTTAATACATAGTATAAAAAGATTTTCCACTAAAAATATAGAAAGAAAAAATCTGAAACTGAGCACTGGTGCCCTTCACACCATTCCTTAAACACACACCACTTACAGTCATAAAGGCTGATGTAGAAGAGGCCCTAGCATTCTGAATAGTGGCAACAACACATCAGGGGAGCCCCAATGTGTTTAAGTTCACGCTCTTGCGGGCCGGGCTCAGAGGGCTCTGCATGTTACAAGCAACACTATACTAATCTAAGCATTTGGTCTTATCAGTTATCAGTATCTCTTTAAACCATGCAGTAATAATTACTTTCAAACTTCACCTGTAACATTAACACATTTACCACAATAAATACCATACCAAACAGACGAAGGATTCAAACGAGAGTCTGTAAAACAAGAGTCCACGTGAGCTTACCGATAGCTTCACCTGGTTGAGCCTGCACCAGAGCGCGCGCACAGTCATGTGCGGGCTGGCATGCAGAGCACGCGCAGGGGAGGCGTCATGCAGGAGAAAGAAATGACGGGTACACGGAAGACGGGTACACAGAAGACAGCCACACCTCCACCGGGTTAGCGCGACAAGGACAATGGGCATTTTTGTGATAGGCTAAGAAAACGACGGTTGCCTGGCCGAATCTCCCCATAGCAGACTATCTGAAGATGGAGGCGCCAGTCTCCGTGAAGTGGATTCCCCTGTCACACTGTGAGGAGCTCCAAATAATTTATATAGGCTAAGTGAAATGTGCTTGGCCACACACCATTCACTGTTCTGCCCTCCTGGGTGGCCCATCCTGTTAAAGGAATCCTGTGTCTCATGTGATCTTGTTATTTGTACATGCTGTGACTATACAAATCACAACATGTAAATAGGAAAATGTGGGCATTATTTTGTCACTTATTGGGAGCAGTATGCTAGCTGGAGCCGTTTACCTCCAGTATTTGTGCTAAGCTAGGCTAGCGGTGTGTGTGTCAGACAGAGTTACGGCACGCACGGAGATGAGAAGGGTAGGCCTATGTATAGACTTATCTAACTCTGGGGGACACATTGAAAAAGCTAAAGTCCCAAAAAGTCAGCGTGTTCCTTTAAGGTCAATACCACTCATCACAACATGATCGCCCCAAGGGTGGTCCCAAGTGTGTATGATGAGGTACACACTGTATGATGTGATATACAACTCACCATATGCTGTAGCTGTATGAATGTGGCCGGTAATACATATATTAACATTTATATGGGGAAATGTTCCAATTTATATGTCTCATATATGGCTGTTTGTGTATATATGTTTTGACTTTATATGAATATATAGTCCATATTGATATTTCATATATTACATTTGAGTATATGGACTGTTCTGAGAGCTCTGTATTGAGGTATAGGGAAGAGATGTGTTCGTCTCTGTATTTTTCTGAATGTCTGAATGTTTCTTCTTATATTTGTCCACATGGTTTTGAACCATGCTGGGGTGCGTTTCCCGAACAACGACGTAACTCGCTGCTTAACTATAGTACGATGTATCATTGAAGAAATCAACTAGCTAGTTACGACTGTTTCCCGAAACTTTATTGTCGCAAAGTGGTCGTTCAACCACATTGGTTTATGACGTCACGCACGTGGTGGAGTAATAACTTCTTTTATTGAATCTGTTTGAGATCGAATTATGTTTTGCTATAAATTACAGACATGACATCTGAGGACTATTTCTAATTTTTCTCAGTTATTTTGCTTTATTTCCAGATTCAATCATAGGCTCGTTCTTACATAGTAGAGCACGTTCACACATGCGCAGTCTTCAAAAACGGTGCTTTAAATCTCTTGACAAAATAAAAGATGTAAATGACATTTGTATGTATTCTAAATAAAAGATACAGATTGTACTGAATGTCTACTTGCTTATTTGGCTCAAGATAAGGATTTATTAAGTCCATATGTCATGCAATCTAGAAACTATGTTTCTAACCACAGGTCGAGAGATGTCGTTCCAGCTACAGTGATCAGGGCCGTCCCAAGCATGGGGCCCTATTTGCAATCAGTTCATTGTCAAACTCCAAAATTAGTTTATTTTTAATTCTTAAAAAAACTGCATTATTTTATTTAAAAAAGTTAATTATATTATTATATATTATATTTTCGGGGTAAATAAAGAAAAAAGTAAACACTGTAATAATGGGAAAAAAGCACATAATTCAATTAGACTTGTGAAATTAATGAAAAAATAAAATAAAAAATACTCTAAACCCAATGTTGATTTACACAAACTGAGAAAGTCAAAAAGTGTTAGGTTGTGCTCGGCTGTTCCCTCATTTAGTTTGCTGTGGGACAATGACCTACACTAAAAATACAACATACAATGATCATAAAAATATATCATTTTATTTGTGTGCTGTAATCCAAATCTTTATAATTCATGCTCAAATGTTCATTGTGTCATCAACAATTGCAGAATAACACAGTAAGGAGCTCTGGAAACATGTAGACAATGTAAACTGACAACAACGTGACATCCTTTCTGCTGTTTTTTTTTTTTTTTTTTTCAGAAATAGAAACTTATTTTCTCAGCACACTTATGTAGAAATGAAAGTAAGAGTGTGGCAGGTTCAGGAAATGTAGATATATGAGGAAACAGTTATCAAACAGTGCATAAGTCTTCTCAACTTGACAGCTGAATCGACGACAGTCTCCTGTTCCACACAGACTTTACCTGTAGATATAAGGTAACTTCTTTCAAATTATTATGATGCTTAAAAAAATGTAAACAATAGTTTAACAATCCAAAGAAATACAACAACAATATTGTTGTTTAATTTATCCAACAAACATTTGACAAAGCAAGAAAGGCACTCATTAAAAAGCCATTATTAAAAGGTCTATACCATTAAAAAACACTGAAGTGTTGTATTTTATTATTATTATCGTTATTTAGAATCCCTATGTATTTTACATAAAGTGTGGTTCTACCACACATACATTTACTTTATATTTGGACAGACGCTTATTTAGTGACGTTTCAACAGACACTAAATGTATGATAATGACGTATTGACAACATATACAATTTAACTTACGGATTATATAATGTTAAACAAAAACACACTTTCATGTCTAAAAATGTATAACATTTCTCTAATTGTTTAACGATTACATCATGTAATATTTATTTTGTTTGCTGTGGGACAATGACCATAAAATACACTAAAAACACAACATAAAATGATCATAAATATTTATGTTATTTGTGAGTTGTAATCTGAGGATGTGGTCTTGTAGCTAGCTTCTGCTTGCTTGTATGATCTCTCTCTCTCTCTCCAAAAGATCTTCCACCCCTGAGAGCTCTAAAGACCCGCTTTTATAATCATTATTGAAACACATTGGCCTTCATTTATCAAAAGCGCATACACCAAATTTCCAGCGTACACCTGGCGTACACCCAAAACCACGGTGACTTTGAGATTTATCAGTATGGGCGTTGGCGTACGGCACACTCAAATCCTACGCCAGCTCAGGAGGTGGTGTACGCACGTTTTGAGTTAGTGCGGAAATGCGCAGAAAAACAATTCCTAACACCACAAAACGCACTGACAAACTAAAAGATATGATATATTATGACCCACTGTAAAAACAACAACAACATAGTAATTATAAACTTCAGTGTTTATTTTTGTGCAACATGGACTTCAATGTTTAATTTGTGTGATTTTACCAAAGCATTTGATTTGTAGGCATATGTATTCCTTAAGTTGCGAGCCTGACGTTTCAGGGTTAGGCCCGGCAGGTGCGCACGGACTGGGTTCAGTAATGAAAGGCTTTCAATGACCAAAAAATCATTCAGACTGACAAAATAATAAAAATGACATTATTCTTATTTTAAATAATAATAATAATAATAATACAAATAATAATAATAACGACATTCTTCTTCTAAATAACAATAAGCGTCATTAATAAAAAAAATCATAATAATAAGAAGAAGAATATTACAAATTGTCATGCAATTATTAATGAATGGTACTCCACATCATCATCATCACTATTGTACACCCCAATACATGTGACGTGATACAAAATTAAATGCTAATTGTTTCAAAACACGTGCTGTAAAATAATGCATTGTGATAGGTCATTTGCTCATCCAAGTTTCTCTTCTTTGCCGTCTTCCGTGTGTCCATGGCGTAAAATGAGGGCGTGGGGGGAGCGGAGACTTGAATATATAGGGGCGTGTTATTCTAATGACGCTCGTTTTCAGCCGCGGCATTTATCAAGCGCAGGTATTGCGTACACCTGGATTTCAAAGGTACGCACAGCTTCATAAATCAGGCGGTGAGAGGAGTGTAAGCATAATCTTACGCCAACATATACGCCCGTTTCTACGCAAGAATGATAAATGAGGGCCAGTATCTCTACATTTACACACATGTTGCTTCTTCTTGGGTTAACATATTTCCTGCTTGCGTTAATTGTTACATTACTTGCGTCAATACTCTATTTACTGGTGTCAATACATTTATTTGCGTTTCCGTCCATGGCATTAGCAATACACTCATTCTTTACTGTACATTTTATCAGATTGCTCCTTTCTAGAGATTTCATTCCTAACTGTCTTCATATTTGGCAGTTACACACAACAATGCTCTTCTCCCCCAGAACCCATGTTCACCCACAATGCACCATCTTTACAAGATGTGGTGTACACAGTGTGTGCTTTTGTCACCCTATGCAAACTTCATGGCCCCTAAAGAATATCCAAGATCGTTGATTTTCTGCTTTTTATTATTTCTTTCCTTATAATTTAGATATTTTTCTAATTGTTTGGAAAAGAACAATCTAATGGTACACTGTAACTAAATTGGTCATTGGACATTTTTGTGCCATTGCATTTTATTTATTTTATTCTCTATAAAACTCTCCCTGTAAATATTGCGTACTAATACCTATAAGTATAAGTAATGAGACCAGGCTGGGTTCAGTAAGAATCTTAACACCTGGTTAAACAGAAAGTGGCAGTTGTGGAAGAAACAATAGGAAAGCAATATCTTTGGACGCCAGAATGTCCTAAAAAAAATCCTACCTTTCATAACTCTTTGTTTTGACAGGGACGTTTGGTCTGTTAGAGCAGATCTGTCGATGGCTACACAGAAAATACATTTTGTCACCTGGAATGTTAATGGACTTAAACGAAACAGAGATGAGAAATTTCAAAAACTACAAAATGCGGACGTGGTTTTCTTTCAAGAGACACACATTGGAGAACAAGATGAACATATTATTGAAGGTCTAAGAAATGAGTGGCATGTTTTCTACACAAAGTTTACCTCCCAAAAGGGAACAGCCATACTAGTCAGGAAAAGACTAGATTTTGAATGTATAAGTGATGAAAAAGATAACTGTGGAGCTTATGTTGTGTTGAAATGTAAACTGGAAGGTCAGCTGTACACTCTGGTTAGTGTTTATAACCATGAAATAGACACAAAAACCCTTGAAAAACTTTCACGTTACCTGCAGTCAATGACCACAGGGCTTCTGGTGATTGGTGGAGATTTCAACACAGTTTTCAATCCATTTATCGACAAAGACAATTCAAAAGGGGTGACAGACAGGCCAATCCACAGAAAGCTGCGCTGTTGTGTGAATAAGTTCATGAAATCTCTTCAGCTAGTTGATGTCTGGAGAAGAACGAACCCTGTAAAGCAGGAGTATACATTCCACAGTCAAGTTGCGTCCAGGCTGGATTACTTTTTTGTTCCAGAAGAATGTATGTGGCGAGTCAGAAGTTGTGAAATCAGAGACTCAGAGATGCGCGACCATCGTCCTGTGTACTTGGAGATCAACAATGTTTCCACAACCCTTTTTCAAAGAGATGCCCAGATACAATCAATCTTCCAATGGCTGAATCTAAAAAAGGATCTTTTGACAGATGAGACAAGTTCATCGTTGGTTAAAGAAAGCTCACATGCAGTCAGTGAGGTTGACATTGTGTCAGCTGTTCATTCTCTTCAAGTGTCAGACACACCGAGACCAGACGGCATCCCAGTTTCCTTCTATAAAGACAACATTCAGAATCTAATTCCATACATTAAGATGCTCTATGACAGAATCCACAGAGGTGCATTTAACTGCTCTGAGACACACTTTAATGAAACTGTGAAAAGTCCACATGATGATAGTCAACACTTTTTTAACGTTGACTACCTCATCATTGCAAATATTCTGACAAAACGTCTAGATGATTTCTTGGAGTCTCAGTCAAAGGGTCGAGTACCAAAAAATTCAGCTACTTTCATGATCACTCCCAAAACCTTCTGCGCTGAGATGAGGTTGTCTTGTATTAAGGGTAAAATAGAAGAGCAAAAACAGTCAAACCCAACTCTGTATCAGGATTACCTCATTGTGAAAAACCTTCTCAGAGATGCACCAGAAACTGAATCTGTAGAAGCTTCAATTGAGAGAGACAAACTGCTGGATCAGGGCTGCCCTTTGACCCCAGTTCTCATTACACTGGCGCTGAAATGCTATGCTTCCGCATTAGCTGGGCGTTTAAAACAGAATGATATTCTTGTTTTTAAACAAAGTGTGATTCTTTGTATCCAACCCGAGAAACATAAAGTAATTACAGCTGTGAAGAGCAGAGATAATGAAGTGTATTACATTAAGGAATTATCCAAAGGAAACACTGATGGTAAACAAATAAAGTGCCATGGAAATGAGTCTGATGGAAGGTGAGGATCTTGAAGATGACCAAGATCTCATTTGTTATTAATAATATACATATGTCTTGCATTCAGTATAGAAATTTAGCTTGTTTGGTTAACTTTTCAATTTACTATAAAATTAAGCATATATTTATTTTTCAATCAGAGCTAAACATAATTCTGCCCCCCTTCACTAGACTGACCATGTATGCAGTTGTTACCTTGCAAGACTCAGATGAGGTGATGGTGGCACCATCAAACTGGTTGTGCTCAGACAAGAAACAAAGTTACTGGCCTCCATTCAGATCACCAGAGAAGTGCATAGAAGCTGTTCAGAAGAGACTTAAACCTGAAACAGGAGGAAAAACATGGGAGAAATTAAATATTAGCTTTCACACGGAATATGGTAATGGTCACTAATTTAAAATAATTGTTTAAATTTTGGATTTTTTATTAAGTTCTCAAATAATATATAATAAAATAGTTATCTTATTGCAGTCTCTTTTGATAAGGCTAAAGAGGGGCAAAAGGTAATTACAGAACAGAAAGAACGGTAAGTAACACAATTTGTTTAAAGTATTTTACCTATTAAAAGATCAAATAATTCATTTGTACTGATTTGTTAAAGTATTGTTTATTTTCGAATAAAGATCGTTTCTATTAGCCACTGGATTTCCTGGAATACTAAAAAGACAAAGACTTGAAAGCACTCAAGAAATGTCAAAAAACCCACTTCCTACACCACCTACACCTACATCTACATCTACATCAAGACTGTCAGCTGATGGTGAGTCAGTTTCTTTTGTCATAATCAGAAGTTTTGTCTTTTCTCTTTTTTTTTTTGTAATTACAGCAAAACTCATTTTACACAACAGACAAGTATGATCTCCTCCAAATGCTGAGAGACATCAAGAGCACAGTCCAGGAAAACTCTGACATGTTAAAGAAACTACTGAAAGACAATACGGCTTCTGAAGCGCCCAGCAGTAGCAGCTTGTCCACTGAAGATGTTAAAACAAGCCTAAATCTGCCTCTTAGAACCATTGAAGATGTGGTCAGGACTGAAAATGAGCTCAGAAATACAACGAAACGTCAAAAATATGTGAGTCAACACAGCATTTCAAGAAAAGGGATAATAGCTGTAATGCAATAATGAGTGCACATTATCCTACTTGTATCACGGCTACTAACTAACTAACTAACTAATAAATAAATAAATGGACAATAAATACAGTGTTATAATATTAATGCAGATTTATTATTAATCTACATTATTATTCATCTCTTTCTATTGATTAGCATAACACAGATAACTATTTCAAGTTCTCTCTCACCCAGCTCTGGTTCCTTGTTCAACTTGGTGCAAGATGGTGCAAATGAGCTATTCTATACACAGTTTTGTGGTCATTACACAACATATTTGACCACTCAATGCCATTTGACCAATAAGAATAAAGTATTTCAAGATATGTAATATTAATAAACAATACTTAATAAAATATTTAAAAGTATTTACTTTATAGGTAAAATATCTGTCAAGGCTTGGAGGTTTTGGGCCCAAGGATGTGGTTAAGAATATTATGCAGCAAGTCCTAACAGATGATCTGGCTAAGGAGTTCAACTGGCAGGGCAGAGGAGATAAAAAGCCCTTCTCTAAGCTTATTTTAACAGATGTAATCCGAGGTAAACTCACTGCTGCATGAACACTTCACACATACTAAGAAAGTTTGTATTTACTTATGTTTTGTCTCTATTCAATTACTTGGTGAACTGTGATGTCTGCCAAATTGATCTTTAAAGTGTACAAGAGCGGTTGTGAGTTTGAAGGACCACCATCCAACATATTTCCAATTCATTCTTCGGGTTTACTCTTTCAGATGCTGCATCAAAACAAAGTGTACTGAGGTTAGACTGTGAAGCTGAAATAAAAATGTATTTGTGGTACACAATTGATCGAATTGGCCGGAAGAGACCAAGAGATTGTGGAGGTGAGTGATAATGATATTATGAACAAGCGATATCATGTAATGTTTTCATACCTTCTATAGGTTGATCTTCTATGATGGCTGAGTCAAGGCATCTATGTTAAGAAAATCACCTTCAGTTGTTTATTGGTCATTGTATACTTTGTATAAATACCTCCTTCCCCTGCAGATGTGACTTCAGAAACTTCTCCCACACTGCTGGACAGTGCCTTCCAGTCAGAAATTGGAATGTCTTTTCTTGATTACTGAGTTTTGCAACATTTACTCATAGGTCATGTAAATTTAACTGCTTATATTAAACATTCAATTTGTATTGAACTATAGGCTATGTGTACTAAACTAGCATGACATTGTGTGCTCCAAATATTGGTTCTTGTGATGAAATGCTTACATTGTTTTTTATTTGTTTTAAAGCTAAATCTAATTTCTCTTCAGCTAACTGGATGAAATAATTACATTCTGGAGAATGTGTTTGACTGTGGTATCACTGCTTGCATGGACAGGTTTTCAGGTGTATGATAGTGGTTTTAGCATGCATGTTCATCCATAACAAATAACTCAAATGCATGCAATTTGTTGTAAATAGTTTTTAATCCTTTTCAATGTTCTGTCAATAAGATATAATGATTTTTTTCTAGAATAAACCATAATTACACATGCCATTTTCCTTGCTTTTGCCTCTTTTTTTTTTTTTTTTACAGAAGATGAAGTCTTACAATAGTGAAATTAGATTAGTTATTAACTTAGGGGCCGCTAAAACAACACTGTTTTAACAGAAAACTCTCAAGTTCTTTCTGCGCAAACTTCAAAAATGCGAACCCGTGAGAACGCTGATGGCGTGCACATGCATATTACGAGTTCAGTCTATAGGTATGCATGTTTGACACAGCGCAGGCTGCTGCGTATTGGACCAGCTGTAATTTGTTTATTAAGTGTGCAGGGCAACCACCCATAAGAGCATTACAATAATCTAGCCTTGACGTCATGAACGCATGAACTAATTGTTCCGCATTTGTCAATGAGAGCATATGACGTAATTTAGATATATTTTTAAGATGGAAAAATGCGGTTTTACAGATACTAGACACGTGACTTTCAAATGAAAGATTGGTATCAAAGAGCACACCCAGGTTCCTAACCAACGACGAGGACTTGACAGAGCAGCCATCAAGTGTTAGACAGTATTCTAGGTTATTACGTGAGGACGTTTTTTTGTCCAAAAATTAGAATCTCTTTTTTTTCCCGAATTAAGTAGTAGGAAATTACTAGTCTTCCAATTTTTGATATCAGCTATGCATTCTGTTAATTTTGTGAATCGTTAAGTTTCGTCAGGGCGTGAAGAAATATAGAGCTGAGTATCATCTGCATAACAGTGAAAATTAATTCCATGCTTTCTAATGATATCTCCCAAGGGTAGCACGTACAGAGTGAAAAGCAACGGTCCTAGTACTGAGCCTTGTGGTATGGTATTTCTTTCTAAAAAGGAACATAGTTGTGAATATACTGCCTTTTCTAGTATCTTTGACAGAAAAGGTACACTCTTAGAAAAAAGGGTTCATTGGGGTTCTATATAGAACCATAGGGTTCTTTACTCAACTCCAAAGAACCTTTTATGCTAAAAAGGTTCTATAATGACAAGAAAGAACCCTTTTGGCACAAAGGTTCTTTTAGGCTATTATTCATTCATATATTACATTACTCTGCAACATTTTGTAGTTGTAATTAAATTATTGTTTATCTGTTGTAGTAACTTAATATCACATTTTAATCATCATTTTTGGAGGAGAAAAACTGCAATGGCACTCTTCGTGTGATATTGATTAACTACATAAAATGATATAAATATATACATTTTCTAACACCCATATCTTGAATTTTGTGATCATTCACATGCATTCATAAATGCATTTGAATACACTGAATAATGCAGTGAAAGAACGCACTCAAAATGCACACACGCACTAGTATAACTAGACTTCATCATGTAACTTTACATTAGCCTAGATGCGTGCACTCTGTAGGCACGATTTGTTTAGTTTTTGAAATATACTTGATAATGTTAAAGCGCACATCGTTAAAACAAAAAATACGATATTATCGCAGACCCCTTTAGCTATATCGCACACCCCTATATTGACCTTATCGTCATCATCATCATCATTATTATCATCATAACAAGAAATTACTCAGTACAAAAACAAACATAAGGGCTCATTCTAAGCCATTTATAGCTGAATAGGCTTACGTCTTGTCTTACTTAGTCTTGTTTGCTGCTCTTTCATTTCATTCTTTGTCATTAATGTGAAATTATTGTACCACAACTAAACAATTTTGCATTATGGATTTCATTTTTTTTATCTGTTGAACAGCAAACATAAACAAAAAGAAGTAATAAACTCATTATTTTCATTAATTTTACAAAGTAAACAATTTGTTTGCATTTGCGCGAGCATATTCACGCAGCGCTGTCTCGCGAGTGCAGTGCACGTCACGTTTTTGAATTCCAACGGTCGAGAAGAGACTGATCCCCGTCTGCTGATTTAAATTGATGGTCTGACGGAAATATTGTTGTGGTAAGTCAGAGAAATACATCGATTTTTTTAAAGGTGCAATGTGTGATATTTCTGAGGATCTATAAGGATTGCTAATGTGACGTCATCATGACGTATTCCCAGTGGTGAACGCAAAGCATTTTGGGAATCCGCGGCACAAACATAAGGCGCCAAACTTCATTGCATGGAGGGAAGAACGCAGTGTTCAAGATGCCTGCATTTTGTAGGATTATATTCTGTTTTTCACGCTAATTTGTCATTATTTTCATGCCAGAACACTTGCCTGCTATGCCAGCCTGGCCAAACATACCCATAATTATTTGCGTTCTGAAGAGGTTGCCGCCCATTTGGTCACATGTCTTAGCGATCTCTATTGACAGAAATGCTATATAGGATCCACAACTATGTTTTCAATGGTGTATAAAGACCTTACTTAATGAACCGTTATGTTTTTATTACCTTAGAATGAGTCATTTATATCCACATAACATAGTATCAAGAAATTTTGACGAACCTGGACTTGAACTCGGGTCGTAATAAGCTGAAAAACAATGAATGCCAGTGCAGAGTGTACTGACTACTAGGATATTGGGTTTAGTAATTAGCTTCAATGTGATAAATATTAGAACCTCATTGTGTAAGAAACATAGGGGGAACAGAATCCGACGGCAAATAGTTCAGCTGTCGAAATCCGTTCCCCCACCCCAATGATGAGAGATGTTGATGTATCGGCTTAAAATAAGCTTATTCTATGCTGTGTGTGGATGGAGCTTAAACAGCATCAATTTGATAAATATTAGAAGCTCAGTGTGTCAGAAATATGGGGGGAACAGAATCCGACAGCAACAAAAAACAGCTGTCGGAATCCGTTCCCCCACTCCCATTATGAGAGTTGTTGATGTAATGGCTTAAAAAATACTGATTTTATTTTTGTGTGTGGATGGAGCTTAACTTGCATTAGTTTAAAGAATATATTTTTTTGCCTTTTATTATGATAGGACAGTAGTATCAAGAAAGTTTGACGAACAGGGAATTGAACTCGGGTCATAATAAGCTGAAAAACAATGATTGCCAGTGCAGAGTGCACTGACCACTAGGCTATTGGGTTTAGAAATTATTTACAATGTGATAAATATTAGAACCTCATTGTGTAAGAAACATAGGGGGAACAGAATCCGACGGCAAATAGTTCAGCTGTCGAAATCCGTTCCCCCACCCCAATGATGAGAGAAGTTGATGTATCGGTTTAAAATAAGCTTATTCTATTCTGTGTGTGGATGGAGCTTAAACAGCATATATTTGATAAATATTAGAAGCTCAGTGTGTCAGAAATATGGGGGGAACAGAATCCGAGGGGAAAAACACCAAGCTGTCGGAATCTGTTCCCCCACTCCCATTATGAGAGTTGTTGATGTAATGGCTTAAAAAATGCTGATTTTATTTTTGTGTTTAGATGGAGCTTAACTTGCATCAGTTTAAAGAATATATTTGTTTGCCTTTTATTATGATAGGACAGTATAGTATCAAGAAAGTTTGACGAACGTGGACTTGAACTCGGGTCGCAATAAGCTGAAAAGCAATGAATCCCAGTATAGAGTGTACTGACCACTAGGCTGTTGGGTTTAGCATTTAGCTGCAATGTGATAAATATTAGAACCTCATTGTGTAAGAAACATAGGGGGAACAGAATCCGACGGCAAATAGTTCAGCTGTCGAAATCCGTTCCCCCACCCCAATGATGAGAGAAGTTGATGTATCGGTTTAAAATAAGCTTATTCTATTCTGTGTGTGGATGGAGCTTAAACAGCATCAATTTGATAAATATTAGAAGCTCAGTGTGTCAGAAATATGGGGGGAACAGAATCCGACGGCAAAAAAAACAGCTGTCGGAATCCGTTCCCCCACTCCCATTATGAGAGTTGTTGATGTAATGGCTTAAAAAATGCTGATTTTATTTTTGTGTTTAGATCGAGCTTAACTTGCATCAGTTTAAAGAATATATTTGTTTGCCTTTTATTATGATAGGACAGTAGTATCAAGAAAGTTTGACGAACCGGTACATGAACTCGGGTCGTAATAAGCTGAAAAACAAGGTATGCCAGTGCAGAGTGCACTGACCACTAGGCTATTGGGTTTAGAAATTAGCTACAATGTGATAAATATTAGAACCTCATTGTGTAAGAAACATAGGGGGAACAGAATCCGACGGCAAATAGTTCAGCTGTCGAAATCCGTTCCCCCACCCCAATGATGAGAGAAGTTGATGTATCGGTTTAAAATAAGCTTATTCTATTCTGTGTGTGGATGGAGCTTAAACAGCATATATTTGATAAATATTAGAAGCTCAGTGTGTCAGAAATATGGGGGGAACAGAATCCGACGGGAAAAAAAAACAGCTGTCGGAATCTGTTCCCCCACTCCCATTATGAGAGTTGTTGATGTAATGGCTTAAAAAATGCTGATTTTATTTTTGTGTTTAGATGGAGCTTAACTTGCATCACTTTAAAGAATATATTTTTTTGCCTTTTATTATGATAGGACAGTATAGTATCAAGAAAGTTTGACGAACGAGGACTTGAACTCGGGTCGCAATAAGCTGAAAATCAATGAATCCCAGTATAGAGTGTACTGACCACTAGGCTATTGGGTTTAGAATTTAGCTGCAATGTGATAAATATTAGAACCTCATTGTGTAAGAAACATAGGGGGAACAGAATCCGACGGCAAATAGTTCAGCTGTCGAAATCCGTTCCCCCACCCCAATGATGAGAGAAGTTGATGTATCGGTTTAAAATAAGCTTATTCTATTCTGTGTGTGGATGGAGCTTAAACAGCACATATTTGATAAATATTAGAAGCTCAGTGTGTCAGAAATATGGGGGGAACAGAATCCGACGGGAAAAAAACCCAGCTGTCGGAATCTGTTCCCCCACTCCCATTATGAGAGTTGTTGATGTAATGGCTTAAAAAATGCTGATTTTATTTTTGTGTTTAGATGGAGCTTAACTTGCATCAGTTTAAAGAATATATTTTTTTGCCTTTTATTATGATAGGACAGTATAGTATCAAGAAAGTTTGACGAACGAGGACTTGAACTCGGGTCGCAATAAGCTGAAAATCAATGAATCCCAGTATAGAGTGTACTGACCACTAGGCTATTGGGTTTAGAATTTAGCTGCAATGTGATAAATATTAGAACCTCATTGTGTAAGAAACATAGGGGGAACAGAATCCGACGGCAAATAGTTCAGCTGTCGAAATCCGTTCCCCCACCCCAATGATGAGAGAAGTTGATGTATCGGTTTAAAATAAGCTTATTCTATTCTGTGTGTGGATGGAGCTTAAACAGCATCAATTTGATAAATATTAGAAGCTCAGTGTGTCAGAAATATGGGGGGAACAGAATCCGACGGCAAAAAAAACAGCTGTCGGAATCCGTTCCCCCACTCCCATTATGAGAGTTGTTGATGTAATGGCTTAAAAAATGCTGATTTTATTTTTGTGTTTAGATCGAGCTTAACTTGCATCAGTTTAAAGAATATATTTGTTTGCCTTTTATTATGATAGGACAGTAGTATCAAGAAAGTTTGACGAACCGGTACATGAACTCGGGTCGTAATAAGCTGAAAAACAAGGTGTGCCAGTGCAGAGTGCACTGACCACTAGGCTATTGGGTTTAGAAATTAGCTACAATGTGATAAATATTAGAACCTCATTGTGTAAGAAACATAGGGGGAACACAATCCGACGGCAAATAGTTCAGCTGTCGAAATCCGTTCCCCCACCCCAGTGATGAGAGATGTTGATGTATCGGCTTAAAATAAGCTTATTCTGTGCTGTGTGTGGATGGAGCTTAAACAGCATATATTTGATAAATATTAGAAGCTCAGTGTGTCAGAAATATGGGGGGAACAGAATCCGACGGCAAAAAAAAACAGCTGTCGGAATCCGTTCCCCCACTCCCATTATGAGAGTTGTTGATGTAATGGCTTAAAAAATGCTGATTTTATTTTTGTGTTTAGATCGAGCTTAACTTGCATCAGTTTAAAGAATATATTTTTTTGCCTTTTATTATGATAGGACAGTAGTATCAAGAACGTTTGACGAACCGGGACATGAACTCGGGTCGTAATAAGCTGAAAAACAAGATATGCCAGTGCAAAGTGCACTGACCACTAGGCTATTGGGTTTAGAAATTAGCTACAATGTGATAAATATTAGAACCTCATTGTGTAAGAAACATAGGGGGAACAGAATTCGACGGCAAATAGTTCAGCTGTCGAAATCCGTTCCCCCACCCCAATGATGAGAGAAGTTGATGTATCGGTTTAAAATAAGCTTATTCTATTCTGTGTGTGGATGGAGCTTAAACAGCATATATTTGATAAATATTAGAAGCTCAGTGTGTCAGAAATATGGGGGGAACAGAATCCGACGGGAAAAAAAAAACAGCTGTCGGAATCTGTTCCCCCACTCCCATTATGAGAGTTGTTGATGTAATGGCTTAAAAAATGCTGATTTTATTTTTGTGTTTAGATGGAGCTTAACTTGCATCAGTTTAAAGAATATATTTTTTTGCCTTTTATTATGATAGGACAGTATAGTATCAAGAAAGTTTGACGAACGAGGACTTGAACTCGGGTCGCAATAAGCTGAAAATCAATGAATCCCAGTATAGAGTGTACTGACCACTAGGCTATTGGGTTTAGAATTTAGCTACAATGTGATAAATATTAGAACCTCATTGTGTAAGAAACATAGGGGGAACAGAATCCGACGGCAAATAGTTCAGCTGTCGAAATCCGTTCCCCCACCCCAATGATGAGAGAAGTTGATGTATCGGTTTAAAATAAGCTTATTCTATTCTGTGTGTGGATGGAGCTTAAACAGCATATATTTGATAAATATTAGAAGCTCAGTGTGTCAGAAATATGGGGGGAACAGAATCCGACGGCAAAAAAAACCAGCTGTCGGAATCTGTTCCCCCACTCCCATTATGAGAGTTGTTGATGTAATGGCTTAAAAAATGCTGATTTTATTTTTGTGTGTGGATGGAGCTTAACTTGCATTAGTTTAAAGAATATATTTTTTTGCCTTTTATTATGATAGGACAGTAGTATCAAGAAAGTTTGACGAACCGGGAATTGAACTCGGGTCGTAATAATCTGAAAAACAATGATTGCCAGTGCAGAGTGCACTGACCACTAGGCTATTGGGTTTAGAATTGAGCTGCAATGTGATAAATATTAGAACCTCATTGTGTAAGAAACATAGGGGGAACAGAATCCGACGGCAAATACTGTAGTTCAGCTGTCGAAATCCGTTCCCCCACCCCAATGATGAGAGAAGTTGATGTATCGGTTTAAAATAAGCTTATTCTATTCTGTGTGTGGATGGAGCTTAAACAGCACATATTTGATAAATATTAGAAGCTCAGTGTGTCAGAAATATGGGGGGAACAGAATCCGACGGCAAAAAAAACAGCTGTCGGAATCCGTTCCCCCACTCCCATTATGAGAGTTGTTGATGTAATGGCTTAAAAAATGCTGATTTTATTTTTGTGTTTAGATCGAGCTTAACTTGCATCAGTTTAAAGAATATATTTGTTTGCCTTTTATTATGATAGGACAGTAGTATCAAGAAAGTTTGACGAACCGGTACATGAACTCGGGTCGTAATAAGCTGAAAAACAATGAATGCCAGTGCAGAGTGCACTGACCACTAGGCTATTGGGTTTAGAAATTAGCTACAATGTGATAAATATTAGAACCTCATTGTGTAAGAAACATAGGGGGAACAGAATCCGACGGCAAATAGTTCAGCTGTCGAAATCCGTTCCCCTACCCCAATGATGAGAGAAGTTGATGTATTGGTTTAAAATAAGCTTATTCTGTGCTGTGTGTGGATGGAGCTTAAACAGCATCAATTTGATAAATATTAGAAGCTCAGTGTGTCAGAAATATGGGGGGAACAGAATCCGACAGCAACAAAAAACAGCTGTCGGAATCCGTTCCCCCACTCCCATTATGAGAGTTGTTGATGTAATGGCTTAAAAAATGCTGATTTTATTTTTGTGTGTGAATGGAGCTTAACTTGCATTAGTTTAAAGAATATATATTTTTTGCCTTTTATTATGATAGGACAGTAGTATCAAGAAAGTTTGACGAACCGGGAATTGAACTCGGGTCGTAATAAGCTGAAAAACAATGATTGCCAGTGCAGAGTGCACTGACCACTAGGCTATTGGGTCTAGAAATTGGCTACAATGTGATAAATATTAGAACCTCATTGTGTAAGAAACATAGGGGGAACAGAATCCGACGGCAAATAGTTCAGCTGTCGAAATCCGTTCCCCCACCCCAGTGATGAGAGATGTTGATGTATCGGCTTAAAATAAGCTTATTCTGTGCTGTGTGTGGATGGAGCTTAAACAGCATCAATTTGATAAATATTAGAAGCTCAGTGTGTCAGAAATATGGGGGGAACAGAATCCGACAGCAACAAAAAACAGCTGTCGGAATCTGTTCCCCCACTCCCATTATGAGAGTTGTTGATGTAATGGCTTAAAAAATGCTGATTTTATTTTTGTGTGTGGATGGAGCTTAACTTGCATCAGTTTAAAGAATATATTTTTTTGCCTTTTATTATGATAGGACAGTATAGTATCAAGAAAGTTTGACGAACCTGGACTTGAACTCGGGTTGCAATAAGCTGAAAAGCAATGAATCCCAGTATAAAGTGTACTGACCACTAGGCTATTGGGTTTAGAATTTAGCTGCAATGTGATAAATATTAGAACCTCATTGTGTAAGAAACATAGGGGGAACAGAATCCGAGGGCAAATAGTTCAGCTGTCGAAATCCGTTCCCCCACCCCAATGATGAGAGAAGTTGATGTATCGGTTTAAAATAAGCTTATTCTATTCTGTGTGTGGATGGAGCTTAAACAGCATATATTTGATAAATATTAGAAGCTCAGTGTGTCAGAAATATGGGGGGAACAGAATCCGACGGGAAAAAAAAACAGCTGTCGGAATCCGTTCCCCCACTCCCATTATGAGAGTTGTTGATGTAATGGCTTAAAAAATGCTGATTTTATTTTTGTGTGTGGATGGAGCTTAACTTGCATTAGTTTAAAGAATATATTTTTTTGCCTTTTATTATGATAGGACAGTAGTATCAAGAAAGTTTGACGAACCGGGAATTGAACTCGGGTCGTAATAAGCTGAAAAACAATGAATGCCAGTGCAGAGTGCACTGACCACTAGGCTATTGGGTTTAGAAATTAGCTACAATGTGATAAATATTAGAACCTCATTGTGTAAGAAACATAGGGGGAACAGAATCCGACGGCAAATAGTTCAGCTGTCGAAATCCGTTCCCCCACCCCAGTGATGAGAGAAGTTGATGTATCGGTTTAAAATATTCTGTGTGTGGATGGAGCTTAAACAGCATCAATTTGATAAATATTAGAAGCTCAGTGTGTCAGAAATATGGGGGGAACAGAATCCGACTGCAAAAAAAACAGCTGTCGGAATCCGTTCCCCCACTCCCATTATGAGAGATGTTGATGTAATGGCTTAAAAAATGCTGATTTTATTTTTGTGTTTAGATGGAGCTTAACTTGCATCAGTTTAAAGAATATATTTTTTTGCCTTTTATTATGATAGGACAGTATAGTATCAAGAAAGTTTGACGAACCTGGACTTGAACTCGGGTTGCAATAAGCTGAAAAGCAATGAATCCCAGTATAAAGTGTACTGACCACTAGGCTATTGGGTTTAGAATTTAGCTGCAATGTGATAAATATTAGAACCTCATTGTGTAAGAAACATAGGGGGAACAGAATCCGACGGCAAATAGTTCAGCTGTCGAAATCCGTTCCCCCACCCCAATGATGAGAGAAGTTGATGTATCGGTTTAAAATAAGCTTATTCTATTCTGTGTGTGGATGGAGCTTAAACAGCATCAATTTGATAAATATTAGAAGCTCAGTGTGTCAGAAATATGGGGGGAACAGAATCCGACGGGAAAAAAAAACAGCTGTCGGAATCCGTTCCCCCACTCCCATTATGAGAGTTGTTGATGTAATGGCTTAAAAAATGCTGATTTTATTTTTGTGTGTGGATGGAGCTTAACTTGCATTAGTTTAAAGAATATATTTTTTTGCCTTTTATTATGATAGGACAGTAGTATCAAGAAAGTTTGACGAACCGGGAATTGAACTCGGGTCGTAATAAGCTGAAAAACAAGGTATGCCAGTGCAGAGTGCACTGACCACTAGGCTATTGGGTTTAGAAATTAGCTACAATGTGATAAATATTAGAACCTCATTGTGTAAGAAACATAGGGGGAACAGAATCCGACGGCAAATAGTTCAGCTGTCGAAATCCGTTCCCCCACCCCAATGATGAGAGAAGTTGATGTATCGGCTTAAAATAAGCTTATTCTATTCTGTGTGTGGATGGAGCTTAAACAGCATCAATTTGATAAATATTAGAAGCTCAGTGTGTCAGAAATATGGGGGGAACAGAATCCGACAGCAACAAAAAACAGCTGTCGGAATCCGTTCCCCCACTCCCATTATGAGAGTTGTTGATGTAATGGCTTAAAAAATGCTGATTTTATTTTTGTGTGTGGATGGAGCTTAACTTGCATTAGTTTAAAGAATATATTTTTTTGCCTTTTATTATGATAGGACAGTAGTATCAAGAAAGTTTGACGAACCGGGAATTGAACTCGGGTCGTAATAATCTGAAAAACAATGAATGCCAGTGCAGAGTGCACTGACCACTAGGCTATTTGGTTTAGAAATTAGCTACAATGTGATAAATATTAGAACCTCATTGTGTAAGAAACATAGGGGGAACAGAATCCGACGGCAAATAGTTCAGCTGTCGAAATCCGTTCCCCCACCCCAATGATGAGAGAAGTTGATGTATCGGTTTAAAATAAGCTTATTCTATTCTGTGTGTGGATGGAGCTTAAACAGCATCAATTTGATAAATATTAGAAGCTCAGTGTGTCAGAAATATGGGGGGAACAGAATCCGACTGCAAAAAAAACAGCTGTCGGAATCCGTTCCCCCACTCCCATTATGAGAGATGTTGATGTAATGGCTTAAAAAATGCTGATTTTATTTTTGTGTTTAGATGGAGCTTAACTTGCATCAGTTTAAAGAATATATTTTTTTGCCTTTTATTATGATAGGACAGTATAGTATCAAGAAAGTTTGACGAACCTGGACTTGAACTCGGGTCGCAATAAGCTGAAAAGCAATGAATCCCAGTATAAAGTGTACTGACCACTAGGCTATTGGGTTTAGAATTTAGCTGCAATGTGATAAATATTAGAACCTCATTGTGTAAGAAACATAGGGGGAACAGAATCCGACGGCAAATAGTTCAGCTGTCGAAATCCGTTCCCCCACCCCAATGATGAGAGAAGTTGATGTATCGGTTTAAAATAAGCTTATTCTATTCTGTGTGTGGATGGAGCTTAAACAGCATATATTTGATAAATATTAGAAGCTCAGTGTGTCAGAAATATGGGGGGAACAGAATCCGACGGGAAAAAAAAACAGCTGTCGGAATCCGTTCCCCCACTCCCATTATGAGAGTTGTTGATGTAATGGCTTAAAAAATGCTGATTTTATTTTTGTGTGTGGATGGAGCTTAACTTGCATTAGTTTAAAGAATATATTTTTTTGCCTTTTATTATGATAGGACAGTAGTATCAAGAAAGTTTGACGAACCGGGAATTGAACTCGGGTCGTAATAATCTGAAAAACAATGAATGCCAGTGCAGAGTGCACTGACCACTAGGCTATTGGGTTTAGAAATTAGCTACAATGTGATAAATATTAGAACCTCATTGTGTAAGAAACATAGGGGGAACAGAATCCGACGGCAAATAGTTCAGCTGTCGAAATCCGTTCCCCCACCCCAATGATGAGAGAAGTTGATGTATCGGTTTAAAATAAGCTTATTCTATTCTGTGTGTGGATGGAGCTTAAACAGCATCAATTTGATAAATATTAGAAGCTCAGTGTGTCAGAAATATGGGGGGAACAGAATCCGACAGCAACAAAAAACAGCTGTCGGAATCCGTTCCCCCACTCCCATTATGAGAGTTGTTGATGTAATGGCTTAAAAAATGCTGATTTTATTTTTGTGTGTGAATGGAGCTTAACTTGCATTAGTTTAAAGAATATTTTTTTTTTGCCTTTTATTATGATAGGACAGTAGTATCAAGAACGTTTGACGAACCGGGACATGAACTCGGGTCGTAATAAGCTGAAAAACAAGGTATGCCAGTGCAGAGTGCACTGACCACTAGGCTATTGGGTTTAGAAATTAGCTACAATGTGATAAATATTAGAACCTCATTGTGTAAGAAACATAGGGGGAACAGAATCCGACGGCAAATAGTTCAGCTGTCGAAATCCGTTCCCCCACCCCAATGATGAGAGAAGTTGATGTATCGGTTTAAAATAAGCTTATTCTATTCTGTGTGTGGATGGAGCTTAAACAGCATATATTTGATAAATATTAGAAGCTCAGTGTGTCAGAAATATGGGGGGAACAGAATCCGACGGGAAAAAAAAACAGCTGTCGGAATCCGTTCCCCCACTCCCATTATGAGAGTTGTTGATGTAATGGCTTAAAAAATGCTGATTTTATTTTTGTGTGTGGATGGAGCTTAACTTGCATTAGTTTAAAGAATATATTTTTTTGCCTTTTATTATGATAGGACAGTAGTATCAAGAAAGTTTGACGAACCGGGAATTGAACTCGGGTCGTAATAAGCTGAAAAACAAGGTATGCCAGTGCAGAGTGCACTGACCACTAGGCTATTGGGTTTAGAAATTAGCTACAATGTGATAAATATTAGAACCTCATTGTGTAAGAAACATAGGGGGAACAGAATCCGACGGCAAATAGTTCAGCTGTCGAAATCCGTTCCCCCACCCCAATGATGAGAGAAGTTGATGTATCGGTTTAAAATAAGCTTATTCTATTCTGTGTGTGGATGGAGCTTAAACAGCATCAATTTGATAAATATTAGAAGCTCAGTGTGTCAGAAATATGGGGGGAACAGAATCCGACAGCAACAAAAAACAGCTGTCGGAATCCGTTCCCCCACTCCCATTATGAGAGTTGTTGATGTAATGGCTTAAAAAATGCTGATTTTATTTTTGTGTGTGAATGGAGCTTAACTTGCATTAGTTTAAAGAATATTTTTTTTTTGCCTTTTATTATGATAGGACAGTAGTATCAAGAACGTTTGACGAACCGGGACATGAACTCGGGTCGTAATAAGCTGAAAAACAAGGTATGCCAGTGCAGAGTGCACTGACCACTAGGCTATTGGGTTTAGAAATTAGCTACAATGTGATAAATATTAGAACCTCATTGTGTAAGAAACATAGGGGGAACAGAATCCGACGGCAAATAGTTCAGCTGTCGAAATCCGTTCCCCCACCCCAATGATGAGAGAAGTTGATGTATCGGTTTAAAATAAGCTTATTCTATTCTGTGTGTGGATGGAGCTTAAACAGCATATATTTGATAAATATTAGAAGCTCAGTGTGTCAGAAATATGGGGGGAACAGAATCCGACGGGAAAAAAAAACAGCTGTCGGAATCCGTTCCCCCACTCCCATTATGAGAGTTGTTGATGTAATGGCTTAAAAAATGCTGATTTTATTTTTGTGTGTGGATGGAGCTTAACTTGCATTAGTTTAAAGAATATATTTTTTTGCCTTTTATTATGATAGGACAGTAGTATCAAGAAAGTTTGACGAACCGGGAATTGAACTCGGGTCGTAATAATCTGAAAAACAATGAATGCCAGTGCAGAGTGCACTGACCACTAGGCTATTGGGTTTAGAAATTAGCTACAATGTGATAAATATTAGAACCTCATTGTGTAAGAAACATAGGGGGAACAGAATCCGACGGCAAATAGTTCAGCTGTCGAAATCCGTTCCCCCACCCCAATGATGAGAGAAGTTGATGTATCGGTTTAAAATAAGCTTATTCTATTCTGTGTGTGGATGGAGCTTAAACAGCATCAATTTGATAAATATTAGAAGCTCAGTGTGTCAGAAATATGGGGGGAACAGAATCCGACAGCAACAAAAAACAGCTGTCGGAATCCGTTCCCCCACTCCCATTATGAGAGTTGTTGATGTAATGGCTTAAAAAATGCTGATTTTATTTTTGTGTGTGAATGGAGCTTAACTTGCATTAGTTTAAAGAATATATTTTTTTTGCCTTTTATTATGATAGGACAGTAGTATCAAGAAAGTTTGACGAACCGGGAATTGAACTCGGGTCGTAATAAGCTGAAAAACAATGAATGCCAGTGCAGAGTGCACTGACCACTAGGCTATTGGGTCTAGAAATTAGCTACAATGTGATAAATATTAGAACCTCATTGTGTAAGAAACATAGGGGGAGCAGAATCCGACGGCAAATAGTTCAGCTGTCGAAATCCGTTCCCCCACCCCAATGATGAGAGAAGTTGATGTATCGGTTTAAAATAAGCTTATTCTATTCTGTGTGTGGATGGAGCTTAAACAGCATCAATTTGATAAATATTAGAAGCTCAGTGTGTCAGAAATATGGGGGGAACAGAATCCGACGGGAAAAAAAAACAGCTGTCGGAATCTGTTCCCCCACTCCCATTATGAGAGTTGTTGATGTAATGGCTTAAAAAATGCTGATTTTATTTTTGTGTGTGGATGGAGCTTAACTTGCATTAGTTTAAAGAATATATTTTTTTGCCTTTTATTATGATAGGACAGTAGTATCAAGAACGTTTGACGAACCGGGACATGAACTCGGGTCGTAATAAGCTGAAAAACAAGGTATGCCAGTGCAGAGTGCACTGACCACTAGGCTATTGGGTTTAGAATTTAGCTACAATGTGATGAATATTAGAACCTCATTGTGTAAGAAACATAGGGGGAACAGAATCCGACGGCAAATAGTTCAGCTGTCGAAATCCGTTCCCCCACCCCAATGATGAGAGAAGTTGATGTATCGGTTTAAAATAAGCTTATTCTATTCTGTGTGTGGATGGAGCTTAAACAGCATCAATTTGATAAATATTAGAAGCTCAGTGTGTCAGAAATATGGGGGGAACAGAATCCGACAGCAACAAAAAACAGCTGTCGGAATCCGTTCCCCCACTCCCATTATGAGAGTTGTTGATGTAATGGCTTAAAAAATGCTGATTTTATTTTTGTGTGTGGATGGAGCTTAACTTGCATCAGTTTAAAGAATATATTTTTTTGCCTTTTATTATGATAGGACAGTATAGTATCAAGAAAGTTTGACGAACCTGGACTTGAACTCGGGTCGCAATAAGCTGAAAAGCAATGAATCCCAGTATAGAGTGTACTGACCACTAGGCTATTGGGTTTAGAATTTAGCTGCAATGTGATAAATATTAGAACCTCATTGTGTAAGAAACATAGGGGGAACAGAATCCGACGGCAAATAGTTCAGCTGTCGAAATCCGTTCCCCCACCCCAGTGATGAGAGATGTTGATGTATCGGCTTAAAATAAACTTATTCTGTGCTGTGTGTGGATGGATGGAGCTTAAACAGCATCAATTTGATAAATATTAGAAGCTCAGTGTGTCAGAAATATGGGGGGAACAGAATCCGACAGCAACAAAAAACAGCTGTCGGAATCCGTTCCCCCACTCCCATTATGAGAGTTGTTGATGTAATGGCTTAAAAAATGCTGATTTTATTTTTGTGTGTGAATGGAGCTTAACTTGCATTAGTTTAAAGAATATATATTTTTTGCCTTTTATTATGATAGGACAGTAGTATCAAGAAAGTTTGACGAACCGGGAATTGAACTCGGGTCGTAATAAGCTGAAAAACAATGATTGCCAGTGCAGAGTGCACTGACCACTAGGCTATTGGGTCTAGAAATTAGCTACAATGTGATAAATATTAGAACCTCATTGTGTAAGAAACATAGGGGGAACAGAATCCGACGGCAAATAGTTCAGCTGTCGAAATCCGTTCCCCCACCCCAATGATGAGAGAAGTTGATGTATCGGTTTAAAATAAGCTTATTCTATTCTGTGTGTGGATGGAGCTTAAACAGCATCAATTTGATAAATATTAGAAGCTCAGTGTGTCAGAAATATGGGGGGAACAGAATCCGACAGCAACAAAAAACAGCTGTCGGAATCCGTTCCCCCACTCCCATTATGAGAGTTGTTGATGTAATGGCTTAAAAAATGCTGATTTTATTTTTGTGTTTAGATGGAGCTTAACTTGCATCAGTTTAAAGAATATATTTTTTTGCCTTTTATTATGATAGGACAGTAGTATCAAGAAAGTTTGACGAACCGGGAATTGAACTCGGGTCGCAATAAGCTGAAAAGCAATGAATCCCAGTATAAAGTGTACTGACCACTAGGCTATTGGGTTTAGAATTTAGCTGCAATGTGATAAATATTAGAACCTCATTGTGTAAGAAACATAGGGGGAACAGAATCCGACGGCAAATAGTTCAGCTGTCGAAATCCGTTCCCCCACCCCAATGATGAGAGAAGTTGATGTATCGGTTTAAAATAAGCTTATTCTATTCTGTGTGTGGATGGAGCTTAAACAGCATATATTTGATAAATATTAGAAGCTCAGTGTGTCAGAAATATGGGGGGAACAGAATCCGACTGCAAAAAAAACAGCTGTCGGAATCCGTTCCCCCACTCCCATTATGAGAGTTGTTGATGTAATGGCTTAAAAAATGCTGATTTTATTTTTGTGTGTGGATGGAGCTTAACTTGCATTAGTTTAAAGAATATATTTTTTTGCCTTTTATTATGATAGGACAGTAGTATCAAGAAAGTTTGACGAACCGGGAATTGAACTCGGGTCGTAATAATCTGAAAAACAATGAATGCCAGTGCAGAGTGTACTGACCACTAGGCTATTGGGTTTAGAAATTAGCTACAATGTGATAAATATTAGAACCTCATTGTGTAAGAAACATAGGGGGAACAGAATCCGACGGCAAATAGTTCAGCTGTCGAAATCCGTTCCCCCACTCCCATTATGAGAGTTGTTGATGTAATGGCTTAAAAAATGCTGATTTTATTTTTGTGTTTAGATGGAGCTTAACTTGCATCAGTTTAAAGAATATATTTTTTTGCCTTTTATTATGATAGGACAGTATAGTATCAAGAAAGTTTGACGAACCTGGACTTGAACTCGGGTCGCAATAAGCTGAAAAGCAATGAATCCCAGTATAGAGTGTACTGAACACTAGGCTATTGGGTTTAGAATTTAGCTGCAATGTGATAAATATTAGAACCTCATTGTGTAAGAAACATAGGGGGAACAGAATCCGACGGCAAATAGTTCAGCTGTCGAAATCCGTTCCCCCACCCCAGTGATGAGAGATGTTGATGTATCGGCTTAAAATAAGCTTATTCTATGCTGTGTGTGGATGGAGCTTAAACAGCATCAATTTGATAAATATTAGAAGCTCAGTGTGTCAGAAATATGGGGGGAACAGAATCCGACGGGAAAAAAAACAGCTGTCGGAATCCGTTCCCCCACTCCCATTATGAGAGTTGTTGATGTAATGGCTTAAAAAATGCTGATTTTATTTTTGTGTTTAGATCGAGCTTAACTTGCATCAGTTTAAAGAATATATTTTTTTGCCTTTTATTATGATAGGACAGTAGTATCAAGAACGTTTGACGAACCGGGACATGAACTCGGGTCGTAATAAGCTGAAAAACAAGGTATGCCAGTGCAGAGTGCACTGCCCACTAGGCTATTGGGTCTAGAAATTAGCTACAATGTGATAAATATTAGAACCTCATTGTGTAAGAAACATAGGGGGAACAGAATCCGACGGCAAATAGTTCAGCTGTCGAAATCCGTTCCCCCACCCCAATGATGAGAGAAGTTGATGTATCGGCTTAAAATAAGCTTATTCTATGCTGTGTGTGGATGGAGCTTAAACAGAATCAATTTGATAAATATTAGAAGCTCAGTGTGTTAGAAGCCTTTTATTATGATAGGACACATAACAACGGCCACCCCTTCTATGAAGATCGACATATTGTGACGTCATGTTTCTACAGTAGCCGACAGCGAACAAACAGCGCTACAGAGCGCGTTTCGTCACTAACTCGATTGACAAACAGCAGAAAAAGACAGATAGCAGAATACTCAGGTTGTCCCTGACTCTGCAAACGTGGAGAAAAACATGCTGTCTGAACTACGCCTCGGACATCGTAACGTTAGCTATCTCCCCTTACCTAGCTGCTTTGATGCTCTTATCTTATACTAACTAGCATGGAAACAAGCTATGGTAAAGTCAGTGAATAAAAGACTAACACAATGATAAGCAAGTAAAAATAACAATCGCAATTACATGTGGTTTTACTGAATAATTAAGTAAATATAATTAAATATAAAATATAATATAGAGAAACCTCATTGCTTGACTTGCTACTCTCTGCTGACTCAGACGACGACATCTTCCGATCCTACGTCGGCCACCTGAGCTTCTCATTCGAGTTTGAAATTTGAAGGAAAGGCCGCTAATTATTGACCGGTTGCAATTCGCAAATTTAACCACTAGATGCCGCTAAAATTCACACACTGCACCTTTAAGTAATTTACTTGTTAGAAGCTTTAAACCCATTAGTAATGAAGTTGTCAATGTTTCAGCAGCGGATTTACACTAAAACACGAAAGAGTCTGAACCGCGACAGTGTCACAAGTTGCCTTACATCGGTAAGTTTTGTTGTGCTTGTTGCAAACTGTTACATTTTGTGTTTTCTGATTCTAAGCTTAAGTTAGTTTTTAACTGCAGATAGTGCTCTAAGCTAGTTTTTGACCGCACACTCAAATGGTCACGAAGAACAGCCGGCCCTACAGAACAGAACAGAGCGCTTGTGCGTTCAGCTTGGGGCGGTTCTAGACCCTTTTTAGGTGGGCTACAACCCCCATATTTTTCGTCTCAGCCCCCCTTAAACTATAATCAGCTATCTGAACGATCAGGCCAGTGCTGTTTCTTCGGTAAAGTTTATAATTGATATTGATTTATAATGATTATTTTATGTTCAAGTCAAGTGTCTAAGGAACTGGAAGCAGGCCAGGGTTCTGCTGTTTCTAAAGCACACACAGCTTAAAGGGATTGTTCACTTTAAAATGAAAATTCTGTCATCCTGTACTCACCCTCAAGTTGTTTCAAACCTGTATGAATTTCTTTCTTCTGCTGAACACAATCGACGATATTTTGAAGAATGTCAGTAACCAAACAGTTAACTGGAACCATTGACTTCCATAGTAGAAAAAAAAAAAAAATACTATGAAAGTCAATGGTTCCAGTTAACTGTTTGGTTACTGACATTCTTCAAAATATCGTCCCTTCTGAAAGAAATTCATACAGGTTTGAAACAACTTGAGGGTGAGTAAATGATGACAGAATTTTCATTTTAAAGTGAACTATCCCTTTAACTACAATTAATCAGCCTTGATAACAAGTGTATTAAATTGACACTGTATCTTTACTTGGAATGCACTTGCTTGTAGACTGTACAATTAGGGTCTATTCACATGTTCTTATCTCCCTTCATCCATTAATTCCCTAAATCACTTTTCCTCTTTAGGGTTGTGGGGAGGCTGGAGCCTTCTTCCCTCAGCAACATTTTTAAATTGCCTGTTCAAATCAATCAATCAATAATCAATAAATTATTTAGAAATTTCACTAATACTTACTTTAATATTTACATTTACAGAATACAACTTTACTTTTTTTCATGGTAGATTAAGAGGTTAATAAAGTAGTGACATGTACATGATGTGAAATTAATAGTAACTTTCTGTTTTCCTTTTCAAGATTACAGATGATGTCTGCAAATGGATCCAAACCATCAACCAGTGATGGAGGCAATGGAGTGCCTCTTTGCTCTTTTGTATTCAGTGTGGAATACCCCAAGCGCATCACTCACACAATGAATTTGGTTGAGCACTACCTGTTTAAACTCTCCAGCAGCCCCCCCCCCCCCCCCCCCAAAAAAAACTGTCTGTCCCAGTGCTCAAAATGTATAATCAATTATCATAATACTTTAATATGTCATGAATAGTGCTAATGTAAATTTGTAAATATGAGGCGATTGATGTTATTCTGAAATGCTGATCTGAATTTGAATCTGTAATTACAATTCTTTATGAGTGATATTAATGTAAAATTGTAGATTTGAAGTACTTAATGTTCTGAAATGCTGATCTGAATTTTAATCTATGTATTCACATTCTTTATGAGTGATATTAATATGAATTTGTAGATTTGAAGTACCGGTACTTCTATATCTGTATATTTCCATTGTGAGTTATTTTAATATGGATTTGTAGTTTTGAGGAACTTGATGTTGTTCTAACACTGATGGGAATTTAGATGAATCTGTATATTTGCATTATTTATTAGTGATAGATTAATGTAATTTTGTACATTTTATGGACTTATTTTGTAATATGTATGTAGGTGAAACTCTATTTTCATTATGAGATATTTTGTAAATGGTTGATGTTTTAATGTTGATTTGTACATTTAAAGCCTTGAATACTTGAAATTACAGTAGCATTCTTTCAGTAATAGTAATTATTTTTGTTAATATAAATAAATTACTAGTTCTATGCACTTTGGGTGTGCTTTTTTTCAGTATTCATGGGTGACTTTTTTATGTGAATTACATTTTTACATTTTAGGGTCTTGATGTTTGTCAATAATATTAAATATTTAATCCGGAAAGGACAAAACAAATGAAAATGAATGAACCCCTAAAAGGTTCCATATAGAACCTTTTTCCTGGTTACAAAGAACCCTAAAGGGTTCTTTTGATTGAACCCTTAAAAAGGGTTCTATATAGAACCTTTTAGGGGTTCCAAATACCTTTTAAGGTTCTATATAGAACCTTTTCTTCTAAGAGTGTAGATTCGAGATTGGCCTGTAATTCTGTATGATCAAGTTGCGTTTTTTAACAAGCAGTTTAATCATAGCCAGCTTAAAAGTTTTTGGTACGTATCCTAATGACAAAGATGAATTAATGATATTAAGAAGAGGATCTATGACCTCTGGAAGCATCTCTTTCAGTAGCTTAGTCGGTATAGGGTCTAACATACATGTTGTTGATTTAGATGATTTAACTTGTTTAGCGAATTCTTCCTCTTCTATAGCGATGAATGAATCAAATTTTTCCTTAGGGAGACTACAATGCACTGCCTGATGCGATACTGCCTGATAAGCGATTGTGGTGTTCTGTTCTTGGGTGCAATAAGGAACACAGCAGTCATTTTGATGTTCCTAAATCCGAAACGCTGAAGACGCAGTGGCTGAGTTTGTTTTCGAAGGGAATATTCCCGAATCCCCACGATCAACGTCAATGCTTTCATGTACTTGCGCGAATCATTTCACACACCAGACTGCTTTACAAACGAGGGTCAGTAACGTTATAAAGCTGGTTTTGCTAAGAAGCTGCTCCTGAAAAAAGGATCGGTACCAACTATTCGTGTTCCTGCTGCACCTCCAGAATAACTGTAGTGAGTGTAACGTTTTATTAACCTTTATATTAATATTTATATTAATCTTTGCAAATCGCTTGCTGCACGCTTCACGATGAATGCGGCTGTTTACACTCAGGGTACATTACGCCATGTTTTCTATGTACGACGTTCTCAATATAATTCATAATCCCACGTTTATAATGAACAACGAGTTATGGTTATTGTGTTATTATTACAAACGCAGTACGCACAGAACAGAGGGGTGGGGTGAGCAAAGCTCATTATCATTTAAAGACACATGCATTTAAACGGCGTGCTGAAAACAGCTGGTTTTGACCAGGTAAAATGACTTACAATGCTAATGAGAATTATTAATTCAAGTACATTACAGACTTTTAATTTAGACCCTAAAGAATCATATTAGCTTGTACAAAAATGGCATTATATGACCCCTTTAAGCTATCTGGGATGCTGAGATGATGAAACTGATCAGGAAGATTATTAATAAAGCAATCTTTAGTGGCAGAAGTGATAGTTCTCACATATTTGTAACACGGAGTCGGCTTTGCAGCCTTGGCTAAATTAAGTTTACACGAGACTAGATAATGATCTGAGATGTCATCGCCCTGCTGCAGAATTTCATCGGCATCAACATTGATTCCGTGTGATAATATTAGATCTAGAGTATGATTACGACAATGAGAAGGTCCTGACACGTGTTGTCTAACTCCAATAGAGTTAAGAATGTCTTTAAATGCCAATTCCAATGCATCTTTTTCGTTATCTACATGTATATTAAAATCACCAACAATTAGGACTTTATCTGCAGCCAGTACTAGCTCTGACAGAAAATCAGCAAATTCTTTGATAAAGTCTGTATGGTGCCCTGGTGGCCTGTAAACAGTAGCCAGCACAAATCTAAAACGTGATTTATAATTTACACTATATATTGCTATATTAAGCACCAACACTTCACAATAATTTGAAACTAGACTTCTTAGTAATTCTGAAAATATTACTATAAATTACAGCAACACCTCCCCCTTTGCCTTTCAGGCGAGGTTCATGTTTATTACTGTAATCTTGCGGGGTGGCCTCATTTAAAGTAATGTAATCGTTTGGTTTTAGCCAGGTGTCTGTCAAACTCAGCACATCTAGATTATAGTCTGTAATCATATCATTAACAATAAGTGCTTTTGAAGTAAGGGATCTAATATTCAGCAACCCAAGCTTTATCATTTGCTCATATGTATTATATCTGTTTTTTATTTGTTGAACATCAATTACATTTTTACCCTTAGATGGGTTTGGAAGTTTTTTGTATTTTTGTATGTCCTAATTCAGACACAGTCTCTATATGATGATATCTAGGTGAAAGAGGCTCTATGTGATGGGATTTATCTGACCTTGGTGACATGACGCTGGCAGATGGTCGGTTTAGCCAGTCTGTCTGCTTCCTGACCTGAGCCCCAATTCATGTTTGAGCTCTAAGACTATGTGCCATATTACTATAGAGAAGAGCAGCACCATCCCAGGAGGGATGAATATCATCTCTTTTTAACAGGTCAGGTCTGCTCCAAAAACTTTTCCAATTGTCTATGAATTCTATATTATTTTGCGGACACCACTTAGACAACCAGCCATTGAGTGAAGACAATCTACTAAGTATCTCAGCACTCCTGCGAACAGGAAGGGGGCCAGAGAAAATTACAGTGCCTGACATCGTACTTGCGAGTTCACACACCTCTTTAACATTAATTTTAGTGATCTCCGACTGGCGGAGTCAAACATCATTAGTGCCGACCTGAATAATAATCTTAGAGAATTTACGATTAGCATTAGCCAGCACTTTTAAATTTGCTTTGATGTCAGGCGCTCTGGCTCCCAGCAAACATGTGACTATGGTGGCTGGTGTCTCTATATTCACGTTCCGTGTAATCGCCAATAACTAGGGCACATTCAACAGGATTCTCAGTGGGTGTTTCACTGAGTGGGGAGAACCTGTTTGAAGTTGTAATCGGAACAGAAGAGCAGTGTTTTGTCACGCAACTACAGCACCTCACCGTCACCCATTTGCCCTGCTGCACGGCTCTACTTCAGCCGGAACCGAACAATGTACAGCGTTCACTAAGCTAGTCGCATCCAAAGCAGTATCTAAAGCCCTGCATGCTTACTGTCCTCGATTGAAGTTTGGATGCGTGTCTCTAGTTCTGAAATCTTCCCCGTCAGCTTGACTATCTCCCTGCATTTATCACATGTAAATCCTGTGCTGACAGAAAAGGCTATGCTAAACATGTTACATGAGGTGTACTAGTTTACGTGACCTCGTGAAGTACATGTTACATGTACTTACTATAGTAATAACAGTAAATGCATAATTAAAATAACCCTAAACCAAAACCTAAACGTAACTTTAAAGTAAGTACATGTAGTTAATTAATATTACTCATTACTTATTTGAGTAAGTGCAATGTAACTACGTCACCTTAAAATAAAGTGTGACCAAATAAACCATCTGGAAACAAATAATCAGAGTTAACTTTGCATTGTCATTTTCTCACTTTTTGCTACTTTTTTTTTTTATTATTATTACTATTAGTAGTAGTAGCAGTATATTTTTGTGTGTGGCTTTTTTACAATAAGAAAACACAGGCAGAGAGAAAGAAAAGGACTGAAACATGACAAGGCTAGACTCAAACCCAAGTACATACAGTAAGTGTTGCAAATTGCATTGTAATGTATTGTATTGTCACACTCAGGGAAACAGATATAACCAGCATATAACATTAACAACACCAAACAAAGAACTGAATGAAGACAGAACGTAAATACACAAATTAACAAAAAAGCTAATTTATTGGACAACAGGTGAACTGAATCATAAATCCCGCACTCAAAAGTCTGAATATTATCCAATTTAAATATTATTTTTAATATGATTATCAAAAACATTTTTGTTATCTAAGATTGTCCTCATTTGTATAACTAAAAGTCAATCAAAAACCGCAAGTGCACGAGAGATTAATCTTTACGGATTTATTTATTTTTTTAAAGAAAATTGATAAATACAAAAATCTAATTCACAAATATTACACAATTTAAACATTATTAAAAATACATACTGATTTACTAAAATATAATATATACAGTATATATAATCTTTGTCATATAATATACTTATTTCTTCACAGTTTGAACTTTGCTTCCATTTGTTTAAAGTCCCCCTATAGTCAATAATTGTAATCCTTAAAACTAATCATTGATCACCAAAATTACATATATAAAACTTTTTTCCTTTAAAAAAAAAAAAAATCATGCCTTAAAATAGCTTGAATGTAACTCTACACCCTTGCTTCATTTTAGTATATGCGGTTCTGAATGAATATGCAAATTAGCCCCACCTCCACTCACTCACACCAGCTCAGAGATCCACTCGTTGACAATCACACGTTGACGTAATTGGTTTCAAGGTAGTTTGTGACGTCAGAAACACCAGCGATTTCAATCCGCGTTTTTGAGACTGTCTTTGATTCACTGCAGTTTTAAGGAGAAAATACTCAGCAATGGTGTTGACTTATACATTTGCATATAGTTTGTCTTAAAGCATATTAAAAACTCCATATACACATTGTAAGAATTGATAAATTAGAAAATACCGGACAGTCTGTTTCGGGGGTGACCAGACCCTGAGAGGACAAAAGGACCTCTCTGGAGATTACCATTTGAACTGGCCCTCGTGCACCATTGAGACGAAAGTCTCACCTCCGACTCGAGTCATCTTAATCTACATCTCTTTCCCTCTCCCCTCACCCCCTCTCTCTCATGCTCAGATGATCACCTGAATTCACCCAAGAAAATGTATAGTTTAATGTGAATGATTATCACAGAGTATTTTTCATGTTTGGTATCATTTAAAATGTCACAGTGCGACTAGTACAAATGTCTCATTTTCAATAAGTAAAACAAAAGGTAATAAGGTTTTTAAGAGTTTAAAGATAACTGACTTACAAAGGAAGGTGGTCTCTCAAGACAAATGGTGTAACCTCTGAATGCAAATTTCTTTTGTTAGCACATGTTTCCATGTGAAATTGTAGATATTTTGCTGCCCTACATTTCTTCATTTTCTATAATCTGTTACATTCAGATGTACATCATAATGCAGAAGAAAAGATGACACTACTTACTGATTTGTTGTGACTTTAAATTAATGCTGAAGGCAGTGCTTATAGGCTGTGAAGGATTAAAAATATGCTATAAAACAACAACTCTTTACGGTCTCAGTTGCATGTTTTATGAAAAAATCTACTTTCAACTCGTATTGCCCATGAAAGACATAATGCAGATAAATATGCAGATATAAGTATAATATTTCACTATAAGATTAGGTGTTAAATTAATGTGCCTCCAGTGTTCCTGTTTACAGAATAAAGCATACAGATGAATAAATAAATCTTTATTGTAGCATACTTTAAAATGCACTGTGACCTGTCAAATGTTAAATTTTTAAGTTGGAGTACAATAATTCCTTAAAATACAACTATATTATTGTCAAATTTTCCACCAATAATGGGGCAAATTTGTTTCTGTGAAATGTTTAATTTTCAGCTACATACTGTATAGATGGATATATAGAGGTTAGATGTAATATTTAGACATATAGATGGACTTTTAAGAATTTAGATATGCACTTAGTCTTGTTGGTGACAAATACCATACTACAATTTTTTTTTTATTTTTTTTTTTATAGGGATACAACACTTTTTCTTTATGTAGATAATAGCGACTTTTGTAGGTATATAATGCCAAAGACCTAAAATATGATCTTATTCCTACAGGATATTCACTTGTTTTTCCATAAGAGGGCAGCCTAACCTCACAAAATTGACAATACAGTTCACCACTGGAGGGAGTCGAGCACTGTATTTTATGTTATGTGAAACATAGTACAACAAAAACATACTAATAACAAATTAATGCAACAAAAAATGTCCAAAATGGACTGCTGTCTATTGGTCATGAATCCTGTGACCTGTCTGAACTCATCTTAAGGAAGGATATATCTGATTTGTGACTTGGCTCTTAATGTCTAAACACCTCCATATCAATCACTCCACAAACATGGTATCTCATTTAGAATAGATTATATTACACAAGATTGTATAGCATAGATGTAGTAGTAAAGATACACTCTGAAAGTTGCCCCCTAATGTGTGCTGCTTAATTTAATGTAGTAAAGGTAAAGCTAAAATATATGGAGCAAATGGATAACTATTCTGATCTTTTCCTTTTAGTTTTCAAATGCATTTGCCAATAAGAATCACAGTGTCAGGGTAATGGATACTACAAAGTAAACGTCTCTCTCTAGACAGTGAATACATCTATTGACTATAGCACTTCACATTTAGCTTCAGATTTCCTTTTAAGGGCTCGTCATTAAGCTCTCCTTACGACACAATATTTCACTCCGATGGATCGAAGCGGTTGACCATTCTTTATGTTGAACAAGGTGCCCCTCTTGCTAGAAGTCATTTCATTTCCACAAATGGCTGCATCACACTGAGACGGTGGGTTAAAAAAAGGTGTTTAAATGGAGTTGAGTCTGTATTGATCCAAGAGACGGCACAGCTTTCACTGGCCTCGATATGACACTAGGAAGGACTTGGAGACCACACTATTGATCAGCCTTGAGTCGATGTGGTGGTTATATTGAATCGTCTTCTTGAGACTGTCACCCGACAGGTGCCACACTGAGCGTAATTAACCAAAGTGTGTTAATGAACTGCCAGAGATGAGACTACAAACAGCATGACTGTGCCATGTACTCGTTTTCTAAACTGAGCTCTTCAGGTTTAACAAATTGAAAAATACATCAAGGAAGCAGGTTTATCTAAAAACACAGAAACCTTGCTGGGTGTCTGAAAATGAATCCTCCTGGGGAAAATATGGAGTTTTGTAGATTCATATTTACATTTTAAATGGAAGCATTTATTGTACTGCTTTTAATTAAGACGTAATTGAGTTTATGTTGTGTTCGGGTCATTTTGGCCCGGAGAAGATTTTCTTTTTCCCGAAAATCTTAGTCAATGTTATCACATTGGGCTAAAACGTGCTGATTTTGCTCACACTGGGAAGAACTACTTTCCCAATTTTTTTTGATTTTGTACTTTTTTGAGGATGACTGAAGTGCCCTTGAGCAAGACACCAAACCCCCAATCGCTCCCCGTGCGCCGCGGCAAAAATGGCTGCCCACTGCTCAAGGTGTGTGTTTGTGTTCACTACTCACTACTCCTAATGTGTGTACTGACTTGTATGGGCACCACACGTTTATGTACACAAACTATTTTGAGTATTACAGGCTTTCTTTTTCACAGAGATGAACTTTATCCTCAGATCAGAGCCTACGATCAATCAGTTCCAAAAATAAATGCAAAACCTGTCCCAATTAAAAGAAAACAAGCTGACAAAAATATGAAATCCAATATTTGGTGATAATATAGCAAGTTATAAAGTCAGATTTGCAAGATATAAACTCGCAATTGCGAGAGAAAAAAGTCCGAATTGCGACTTTATATCACAAAATTCGGAATTTATAACTTGCAATTGCGACTTTAAATCACACAATTCTGACTTTATAACTCGCAATTCTGACTTTATATCTCGCAATTCGGACTTTATATCTCGCAGTTCGGACTTTATATCTCGCAATTCTGACTTTATATCTCGCAATTCTGACTTCATATCTCGCAATTCTGACTTCATATCCGCAATTCTGACTTTATATCTCGCAGTTCGGACTTTATATCTCACAATTCTGACTTTATATCTCGCAATTCTGACTTTATATCTCGCAATTCTGACTTCATATCTCGCAATTCTGACTTTATATCACGCAATTCTGACTTTATATCCGCAATTCTGACTTTATATCTCGCAATTCTGACTTTATATATCGCAATTCTGACTTTATATCTCGCAATTCTGACTTTATATCTCGCAATTCTGACTTTATATCTCGCAATTCTGACTTCATATCTCGCAATTCTGACTTTATATCCGCAATTCTGACTTTATATCTCGCAATTCTGACTTTATATCTCGCAATTCTGACTTTATATCTCACAATTCTGACTTTATATCTCGCAGTTCTGACTTTATATCTCACAATTCTGACTTTATATCTCACAATTCTGACTTTATATCTCGCAGTTCTGACTTTATATCTCACAATTCTGACTTTATAACTCGCAATTCTGACTTTATATCTCGCAATTCTGACTTTATATCCGCAATTCTGACTTTATATCTCGCAGTTCGGACTTTATATCTCACAATTCTGACTTTATATCTCGCAATTCTGACTTTATATCCGCAATTCTGACTTTATATCTCGCAGTTCGGACTTTATATCTCACAATTCTGACTTTATATCTCGCAATTCTGACTTCATATCTCGCAATTCTGACTTTATATCCGCAATTCTGACTTTATATCTCGCAATTCTGACTTTATATCTCACAATTCTGACTTTATATCTCGCAGTTCTGACTTTATATCTCACAATTCTGACTTTATATCTCGCAGTTCGGACTTTATATCTCACAATTCTGACTTTATATCTCGCAATTCTGACTTCATATCTCGCAATTCTGACTTTATATCCGCAATTCTGACTTTATATCTCGCAATTCTGACTTTATATCTCACAATTCTGACTTTATATCTCGCAGTTCTGACTTTATATCTCACAATTCTGACTTTATATCTCACAATTCTGACTTTATATCTCGCAGTTCTGACTTTATATCTCGCAATTCTGACTTCATATCTCGCAATTCTGACTTTATATCCGCAATTCTGACTTTATATCTCGCAATTCTGACTTTATATCTCGCAATTCTGACTTTATATCTCACAATTCTGACTTTATATCTCACAATTCTGACTTTATATCTCGCAATTCTGACTTTATATCCGCAATTCTGACTTTATATCTCGCAATTCTGACTTTATATCTCGCAGTTCTGACTTTATATCTCACAATTCTGACTTTATATCTCACAATTCTGACTTTATATCTCACGATTCTGACTTCCTATCTCGCAATTCTGACTTTATATCTCACAATTCTGACTTTATATCTCGCAGTTCTGACTTTATATCTCGCAATTCTGACTTCATATCTCGCAATTCTGACTTTATATCCGCAATTCTGACTTTATATCTCGCAATTCTGACTTTATATCTCGCAATTCTGACTTTATATCTCACAATTCTGACTTTATATCTCGCAGTTCTGACTTTATATCTCACAATTCTGACTTTATATCTCACAATTCTGACTTTATATCTCACAATTCTGACTTCCTATCTCGCAATTCTGACTTTATATCCGCAATTCTGACTTAATATCTCGCAATTCTGACTTTATATCCGCAATTCTGACTTCATATCTCGCAATTCTGACTTTATATCTCGCAATTCGGACTTTATATCTCACAATTCTGACTTTATATCTCGCAGTTCTGACTTTATATCTCACAATTCTGACTTTATATCTCGCAATTCGGACTTTATAACTCGCAATTGTGAGTTTAAATCTTGCAATTCTGAGAAAAAAAGTCACTATCACTAAACTCAGTCATGAGAAGAAAATTCTGAATTGTGAGATAAAAAGTCACAATTATATTTTAAATTGTTTTATTCCGTGGTGGAAACAAGCTTCCATACATAATTAGCGATTTACAAGGGTACCGGGAACACCAAAGCTGTTATAGGGTTTTCAACACAGCACAAGGGTTAAAATCATTGCAAAACAGTATTGTACTGTAATACGGTACAAAAAAATGCCTGTATTACAGTAGTATCACTATAGTAATAAGAATTGAAGGTTAAATGTGCCAATGTTGTCCTGAAAATCATGTCAAAATGCAACAAAAGGGTTACATACATCACAATATGAAGTTATATGCTGTAACAGAAGAAGCATAAACCATGACTATTAATATTGTGACGACTACTATTCTTATTCTTATTATTTTGATGTGTAGAGCTCATTATCCCACATTTCTCTCTTTTAATGTTGCACTTTTTTCCCTCTAGGTTTGTTTCTTGTTCACATCCTGTGTTCTGTATTAGTCCAGGAACATGTCTGCTAATGTGAAAGACACAAACGAAGAACATACTAGATCCCTTAACATCAAAGATGCATCTCTCAGCAAACCAGCCATCAGCCCAATGATGAAAGAGCACAGAGGGGGTGACGGGGTGACGGGAGGATTTATGTGGCAAAGAGGAAATAGACAGTGAGTAGGAGGGTGACAAAAAGGTGGATACATTTATGTTTGAAAAAAAGAGAGAGAGACTGTGTTGTTGTAGCCACTGTATTGATACTGGGAGCACAGCTGACCATTAGATGTTACACACAGCAGACAGAAAGACAAAAAAAGAAGAGAAGATCAATTAGAGAGAAAATGTCTATAATGAGCAGGAGGGAGGCAGTGAAAGGCATGAAGAGATGAGGGAAAGGAAGAGCAAAGAGAAAACAACAAAAACAACAGAACTATTTAGTGTCTTATTGTTGTCAGATGCGGGGGACATGAGCCAAGAGGAACGGGGGTCTTTGTTTGTCTGAATGTGCACTTAATGGCTTCCTTTCAGTTCACTGTCTGCAGCGAGACTTTTGATCACACGTGTCTGTCAATATCACAACGGTACAGTTTTTGCCTCTAATTGTAGGTCTGTACAAAATATAGTGAGCTGCCTACTCTATATTTCAAAACGAAATTATGCTGCCTTTTAAAATATGTTCCGGCCAAACTCAAAGCCAGAATTTATAGAGAAAAGCAATCCCAAAATGTAACAAACAGTGAAGAAAAAGTAAGAGAAATGTTTATAATAAATAGTTGTATATTAATTTAATTCAGTACACAATAGATAATAAAAAAAAAAAAATCATTGCTTAATTTATTATTTAATAATCAAATCATTAAAACGCCCAATTTTACCCAATATTTTTGTGATTTAAATAATTATTTAAAAAATATATATTATTTTGATATTGTCATGGTTAGTGTGTGGTTAAAATATATATTTTTTAATACAATTTTTTATTGTTTACAAAATTAACACTTAAATATAAAAAATAAAAATAATTACCCAATATTTCTGAGTAAAATAGAATCTTTCAAAAACACAATTATTTTATTTTTTTATTTTATTTATTTAAGTAATTAACTCATTATTTAACCAAACGATAAATACAAATGATTAAATACCATGTATAATTGTAGCCAATATATATAATATCACAAAAATATTGGTTAAATATTGAATTTTTGACAATTTTGAAATTACATTTTTTATATTATACATAATATGGGTTAATTATTTTGATATTGTCTTACTGTGTGGTTAATATATATATATATATATATATATATATATATATATATACATTTTACAACTAAAGACATTCTTTAACATTAAATATTTGAACCCATGTTTGTGTATCTTGTGTTTAGGCTTATTAGAGTTTCAGCATCTCACAACATAGTGCTACAGTATGTTGTTGAGATGCTGTGTTAAAACCAATTTTAAAAAAGCTTTTGAAAAACCTGCATTTTGTTCCATTCCACTCCCGCCAGCTTTTTTAAACACATGTATGTGTGCTGCATGAACGGCCTCTTTAAAGGCAGCTGCCTATGTAGACTGTAAGCCAGCTCACTAGATTTTGTACCAGAGCATGTGTGTGCCTTCTCACCATTAGTAGCCTCTATTTAGTATCTCTCCTGACAGATTTGTCAGGTTTATGGGGCTGGCTGTCTTCCCTCTTTTTGTGTTCATTAAAAAGTCCCATCTTAGCTCCACTACTTTTAGTTATCAGGCACGGCAATGGCGAGCGAGTCTTCCAGTTCTCTCTCTCTGCTCAGATGACTGCATTAGGCAGCACCTTTAAAGATAATTGCTTAATTGGGGCCTTTTCATTTGCTGTCAGCGTATGAGTGCCCGTGAATGGCTAAGATAAGACCGTAATTATGTGGCCAGCTTCGATATCCACTTTCGCAAGAGAAGGATGCTGACAAGCGGCTCTCGTGGTCCAGCGTCGCTCTCCGCGGCCTGTCAGAGAGCCAGAGACACAAAAGAAGATGAGTAGGAGAGAGAAGAAAGGCTTCAGAGAACATTAGAGAGAAAAGAAGGCTGAAAAAAAGGAGAAATGTGGTTTCACAGACATATAAAAACACATGTGATTAGTGAGGGGACAGACATGCTATTAGCCGAGACCATAAAAGGCAGAGATATGGTCAGAGGTATCACAAGGAAAACATACAGTGATTAAGGAAAAGAAAAATGTGTATATAATGTAATAAAATGTATATTTACAAATATGTTTAAGGTGGCATTTAAAATAAATTTTAAATGCCACATTAAACATGTTTGTTAACACACAAATATTATTTATGTGTATGTTTTTTTTTCTGTGAATTTCTCTTCTGTAAAGCACTTTGTAAGGTGCTAAAAATAAAGCTTTACTTACTAACTAAAAGAAAAAAGTGAAGTCTAAAAGTACATTTACTCTTTACATTTACTAAAGCCGATCCCATTGGTTGTTGCTGCATTTAGTTGGTTATTTATATTAGCTCAATAAAGCTATTAAATGCATTATTGATAAAATGTTATAGAAAGAAAATATTCAAGAAATGTTATATGAAAGAAAATATCACTTTTATTTAGCAAGGATGCAATTAATTGATAAAAAGTGACAGATAAAGACTTTTACACTATTACATAAAATGTCTATTTCAAATAATTGCCGATCTTTTGAACGTTCTATTCATCAAACCTGAAAAAAGTAAAACGGTGTCCACAAAGCTATACCTGTTTTCAACATTGATAATAATATAAATGTTTCTTGAGCACCAAATCAGCATAGAGTATTGCAATGATTTCTGAAGGATCATGTGACACTGAAGACTGGAGTAATGATGCTGAAAATTCAGCTTTGCATCACAGGAATAAATTACATTTTAAAATGTATTGAAATATGATATAATAATAATATTCCAAAATATCACTGTTTATGTAGCCTTAGTGAGCTTACATTTCTCTTCAAAAACGTCTATCTACTTATAATTCAGGTCATTTTTTCCACAGTAAATTGCTGTCCGAGTGAATATGGTCATGTACCAAAGTGTTGTTGTTTTTCTACATATCAGCACGACCACCAAAAGCATCCAAACGTAAATCAGTTTTAAGCATGCACCAAAAGTCCATTCATTGTAAACAGTCTGGGAAATTGAAAAATGTGAATCGCAGGGGCTTTTCATGTGGTTTGGCCATCAATAGACTGGCACAAATTCATCACCAGCTGGACAGAAACAGACTCTGAGGATGAGAGGTGCTTAGAAAAGTCACAAACATGGAGGTGAGTTTATTTGATGTTTAGCCAAAGATGACAAATGCATGACAGGTACTTAAGCTGTTTAGGTCAGCGATGTCACATGTGGAAGGATTAATAAACATCTATGAGTATGAAAGCTAATGCTTTAATATGTAAAACTACACTCCGTTACTTTTGCAGCTTTTAAACCAATAAAAAGGGTGTTGTTTGACCAATACACTCTTAAAAAGAAAGGCTGAAATGTTATTTGGTTCTCCAAAAAACATTTCAGGGTATCTTAAAATAATTTTTTTTTAGTGTATAGAACATTTTAAGATTCTTTGTGGGATGGAAAAGTTCCATGGATGTCAAAAGTTCTTTGTGGGACCATAGATGCCAATAGAGAACCTTTATTTTTAAGAGAGTATAGGACCTGAAACATCATTCCTACTGTGAGAGCAGAGGAGAAGAAAAGGGAAACTCAAAGATGAGGGTGAAGAGAGAGAGTGATGCGCAACACAGGAAGTGGATGGGGGCAAGATTAGTTTTGCTCCGGTAGTGACAGATCTGAAGAACAGGAGAGGCGAGAAGAGAGATGAAACCGGGAGAAGAGCAGGATTAGTGCCACTAGAGGGATGGTATGTGTGTGCGCATGTAGGCTTTACCGGATGCAGGGGGGACCCTGGAATATGAGGAATTCTGTGAGTTCAGTGGGGATTAGTCTTGCTTGAGGAGTGAGAGCTTGAGAGGAGGATGTGAGAACATTTCTTGATCTCGGCTTGCATCATACATGGAAGAGCCGTGAATTCTAACACTTCCAGGGTGGCACAATGCTGAAGGTGCAACTGAAAAAAGTCTAGATTTTAAACAAAACCAAAAAAGGTCAACTTTAAGTCACTTACAAAGTGTCTTCTATCGATTACTGTTTATTTGATGTACCAGAAAAGTGGTACATCTATCAGCTGAAGGGTTGGTTCTGCTCAGGCAGTTGACTTGTACTTGATCTCACTTCTTTGAGGGTACTACAGCATGTTTTTCTTCATCTAACTAGCAAGGTGATATTGTTCCCTTATATACCAGGTAACACCAGAGATTTCCTGTCTTTTGTGAAATCCAGATATATAGATGTTAAAAAATGTGGTTCTTCTATTTGTGGGTGTTTGGCTAAAGTCTCAGAGCGATGGTTGATTCATAGCAGGGCCGTAACCCTTACGATGTAAAAAGTAAAAAGTAGTTTTCTTTGTTGGTCAATGTAAAAAGTTACATTTGTAGGCTGCTCTAACAGCACTTGTCACGTCAAAATGATTAAGACGGCCATTTAAATCAAATAAGGGCCTTAACTGTTCACAGAAGACGAGTAAAAATACCAACGTGACACTTTAGTTTTTGAACTAAATTTAAATTTGAGAACTTTTTAATGAAATTTCATAACTTTGAATTGAAAATATGCTATCAGTTACGTGATTCATGTTATTCACAACAAAATGCGAAAAGACAAGAAAAGTTTTGCGTTTTCAATGTATTAGATGGATAAGAATGAATGTGTGCATGTTTTAAAATATTATTTGCAAATCGTTTAAATTGATTACTTCACTCCTTTCACCATTTTTATTTCTTTAACTTTATTCACATAAATCCCATAAATGTTACAGTTAAACCCCGAGGTACAGAATAGGAGAATAAAATGCATCAACCATAACATTTAGAAAAATGATACAGGCCTATATATTTTGTTTGTCCGTTTATCTCAAAAGTCTGGGTCAGTAATACTTTTTTTATGTTTTTGAAAGAAGTCTCTTATCATCACCTAGGCTGCATTTGTTTGATCAAAATACAGTAAAAATGTAATATTGTCATTCTATTCTATCACAAGCTGATCATTTCATGCAGAAGAAGTGAATCAACACAACTATAAATATATTGCGATATGCGATTAAGTCAATTCAGTTCACTGAAAAACAATAAAGTGAGTTTTTTGGGGGTGAAAAATATCCACTAAAGTGTCATGACACTACCATTAATTGTATAAATCACTATTTAAACAGTCTATTATCATGCTTTTTAATTGTTATTTATGGCTCCTTGAATCCCCCCATCTTGATTTTCAGATTACACCCTCGGATACGGAAAGCTGTGTCTGTTGTGTGTTTCCATGGCAACGTCTTGTCTGTCTTTTAACTGGGAGCACTGGAAAGGAAGGAGACAGGTTGACATGATACTAAAACATCCTACAAAACAACTGATTAGCATGTCTTGTTTATTGTAATGCATTCCACAAATGTGACATTGATGGAGAGAGTGATGCAGAAAGGGAAAAGGAGAACCGAAACAGACAGAGAAAGAAATGTTAAAAGAGATGGGGGAGGGAGAGGGGGGAAAAGAAAGAGAAATAAAGAAATGACCTGTGTTTACTGAGTGACCCTTGAGAGCCGGAGAGGAAACCTGGATCGACTTTAATTGGCCTTGCGCATGAAGGAGGCGGGAGAGAGACAGGTATGAGCGCAAATGAGGGGAAGGTTTGATGGAGGATTGTACAGCAAGAGGAGCCGAGAGAGAACGCAGAAGAGAATAGAGAGGGAAAGAACGAGAGAGAAAAAAACAATGCCATCTCATTAGTATTCACAGATATTCAAGTGTGCTTCTAACTCATATACAGTACATTTTGTGCTCGTGGATGACACTTAAAACATACGATATTAGCATACCGGCAACATCTAAAACAAACACTTTCAAATTTATAAGGTGATTTTAACTTTAAAAAAATTATATTTTATTTGACCTTTTGTACAAATAGCCTATTACTTCTATTTACACTTCTATTTTTACTTCAATTTGTATGAATAGCGTCTATCACTATTTGCATTTAGTGAAAAACAAGATGCTATTTGTTGCTGTTCATACTTGGTGCAAATAGTATTTAACATAGTGTAAACTAAACAAAAAATAGCATCTATTTTTTAAAGTCATCATAAAACTGTATCGTAACTGTATCGTAACGTATATCCAAGTGAAACGGCTTCTCGAACAAGAAAAAATGTAGGGCAGGACTTGATTTTGTCCATTGGAACTGATTGGATTGTTGGATGGTTGTGGTTTGCTATTGGTCGATCTCATGTGAGTGACAGATTGCCCCCCGTCCCGTCCCGTCCCGCACCGCCCCGCACCGCCCCGCCCCGCCCCGCCCCGCCCCGCCCCGCCCCGCCCCGCCCCGCCCCGCCAGTAAACACGTCATCTGAGAAGAGATGAGATGTCGATGTAAATACTGCAGTTCAGTTCAGTTCAGTTCAGTTTATTGAAGTTGCATCTTATATCATATTTACATACAATGCAAGAGCAAAAATCTTAGGTCTCCCCTCCTCCTGACCAACAGCAGCTTAAAGTGCCTATATCCATATTTTAAGAACACACACACACACACACACACACACACACACACACACTCCAACAACTATGATAAGCACAATGATAAAAATGTATAATAAACACAATAATAGAGTCACAATAAAATACAGTATATTACATCTCCATAATAAATAATGGTCTATCTACTGTTAAGAAGCCTAATAGCTTGGTGAAAAAAAGAGTCTCTAAGTCTGCAGGTTTTTGCTCTCAGACTGCAGTAGCGCTTGCCAGAGGGAAGCTGCTGGAAAAGGTCGCTGTTAGGGTGACTGGGGTCCCTGACAATCTTTTGGGCCTTCTTCTTGCACCTCTCCTGATACAGGTCTGCTATAGGTGTAAGCTCACAGCCGCATATTTTCTGAGCAGTTTTAACCACTCTTTGTATTGCTCTGCGGCTGTTTGTGGTGCAGTTACCATACCAGGAGGTGATAGCCCCTGTGAGGACACTTTCAATTGTGCCCCGATAGAAGGCACAGAGAACATTGGTGCCCATGCCAAATTTCCTCAAACGCCTAAGGTGGAATAGGCGTTGCTGGGCCTTCCCCACTATTCCTGTAGTGTGTAGGTCCCAGGTGAGGTTATTGGTGATGTTGATCCCCAGGAACTTAAAACTGCTCACCCTTTCCACAGCATTCCCCTGAATCATCAAGGGAGTCAATTCAGCTCTCTTCCTCTTCCTGAAGTCCACCACCAGCTCTTTCGTTTTTGCCACATTTAGTGTCAAATTGTTATCCTGACACCATTGTACCAGATTCCCAACTTCCTCTTTGTACAATAACTCGTTGTCACCTCTAATCAGACCCACTACCGTGGTATCATCAGCATACTTTATGATGAGGTTTGATGAGTGTAATGGTGTACAGTCATATGTGTACAGTGAGTAAAGAAGAGGACTAAGCACACAGCCTTGGGGCGCTCCGGTACTCACGGTTAGAGGAGCGGAGGTGATGGACCCCATCCTAACCACCTGACGGCGGTTACTTAGGAAGTCCAGGATGAGATTGCAGGTGTCAGGTGGAAAACCAAGGCTGCTAAGTTTTGTAACCAGTCTAGAGGGGATTATTGTATTAAATGCCGAGCTGTAGTCAATAAAAAGAATTCTGACATAAGAGTTTCCATTTTCCAGGTGCGTGAGTGTTTTGTGGAGTACTGTAGATATAGCATCCTCTGTGGATCTATTTTCTCGATAGGCAAACTGATGGTGATCCAGAGTTTTTGGGACAAGAGTGCTGATGTAATCTCTTATAAGCCGTTCAAAGCATTTGCTCACTATAGGAGTGAGAGCAACAGGCCGCCAATCATTTAGACACATGATTTTTCTCTTCTTGGGAATTGGAACTATTACAGAGGATTTAAAGCAAGAAGGAAATACAGAGAGAGACAGACAGCGGTTAAAAATGTCCGCAAACACACCTGCAAGTTGTGATGCGCAGGTTCTAATCACCCGGCCAGGAATCCCATCCGGCCCAGCAGCTTTTCGGATGTTCACCCGTTCAAACACACGTCGCACATCACCCTCTGTGATGTGGAATTTCCTTGGTGTGTTGTTGGGAGTGTTTGCACTGCTTAAGGGACTACTCTGAGGGGTCGTGTTGGTGTTTTCAAACCGGGCATAAAAAAGATTCAGCTCATCTGGCAGTGTAGGCAAGACATTAGTTGTATAACTAGTAGTGATGGGGACGAGACCGCCTATGCCGAGTCCGAGTCAAGACCGAGTCTTTGAAGGGTCGAGTCCGAGTCGAGACCGAGTCCGTTGGTTTTCAAATTCAGTCGAGTCCGAGTCAAGACCGAGTCTTTGAAGGGTCGAGTCCGAGTCGAGACCGAGTCCGTTGGTTAACATGGGAGGATTTGAACTTGAAACACGGAGTGTACTGACGCCGTGGTTAAAACAACATTGCTTATGTTTGTTCATGTTTATTTGAGGCTATAAATTAATTGGAAGATCGGTTCACGAGCAGCTTTAACTGATGCTCTACAGCGATCTGTCACGGCACATTTAAGAGCCACAAAACGGTATTTATTGTTTAAATTTCTTTTAAAAAATGACCAAATTTGAAAGGCAAGACTTTGTTTAATATGTTTAATATCAAAAGTAACCGAAAAGTAACCTGGTCTGTCCTGTCTGTCAGCGTGTTGTCAGTCTCCTCTCTGCTCCGCGATGTATTTTTCACTGCGTGAGAACATGGTGTGGCGTGAGAACGGTGTAGCTTGTCGGACATGGCGACAGTAACTAAGGGGGGCGGGTCTTTGCGAACAGTCAATTAAAATTTTCTAGTGGTATGTATTCTAGTGGACTAGTGATGGGACGAGACCGCCTATGCCGAGTCCGAGTCAAGACCGAGTCTTTGAAGGGTCGAGTCCGAGTCAAGACCGAGTCTTTGTAAGAACAAGTCCGAGTCGAGTCCGAGAAAGCAGAAATCGGTCTCGAGACCGGACTCGAGTCCGAGACCGGACTCGAGTACTACATCACTAATAACTAGGTCTTGCCTTAAAGTCCGATATAGAATGTATACCCTGCCATACCCTGCGTGTGTCGTTTTCACTCAGCTGTTTCTCAATTTTTTCCTTATATTGCCTCTTTGCCAGCTTAATTGCCTTGCGGAGGTTGTATTGCAATATTCCATAAAAAAAAATAAGAATTGTCCATTTTGATTTCATGGTGACTTCAACAGTCTCTATATGTGTCAGACATTCGTACATCAAGTGTGCTTCTATCACACATATCTTCTTATGCCACTGGACATATCATCAGTGATGTTCCTGGAATCATCGTGTGTTTTGGGTCTTTCAACATCATACACCAACATTAGACCCCAGTTTGTCCAGCTGGCTAGCTACTTAGCACTCCATGGCTCTCCTCTTTTGAGCCATAGCCACCTTGAAGCCCTCTCTGCTGCTTCAGTGGTACGCAGAAAGCTGCTCTCTTGCTCTCTCCCTGAACACCCAGTTCTAGGCTCTGGCTAAGGAACGTGTTGCTAATCCCCAACATCCAATTTCCACTGGGATACACCTGCCAGTCCCTTGCAGAGGCCAGCATGCCGGCAGATTTCCTTTTAGTAGATTTAGGCTCTTACAATGTATTAGTTTTAAGTGATATAGATTTATATTGAGTAGGCTAATAGTAAATTTAAAAGTATGATGTTTGACAGTATTGTTGTAAACCTTTACAATATATTCAAATGAACTGCATTACCCATGAGCAGCGGCGCGAGTGACGAGGAAGGAGGTGGAGATGTGAGCGTCAGTGCTCTATGCTTGTTTGCTATGCATTTCAACATTATTTGCATCTAAATCTTGTTCAGTAAAGTTTTCCGCAAAGCTGAGGTGACGCCTGTCTCATTATTTTGCTCCAAACTATTTCAGGCTGCCCCCAGCTCTGACAAAAACACTCTAGAAAGTAACTAGAAGTATACTAGAAAGCCACTAGAAAGTATCCCAGCCCCGCTCTGCCTCGTGTAACCACTCCCACCAGTCTCCTGTTTTGTACACATGAACAAATCTCAATTTATAAGTTGGTTTTAACACAATAAATGAGATTAAATATGTTTAACCTCGTCATTTTTAACACAGTTAATGCATTTACCTCATTTGACATTAAAACGGTTGCATGCTGTTCTGTGTGATTTCTAAAAATAAAAAAAGTAAATAATAAGTAAAACATGCATTAATTATCCCAATTCATAGTTTTTAGTCACGTGACTGATGCGGAGACCTGGAGGGAAAAACACAGTTTCAAAATATTTAGGTCACCCCCCAAAAGAAGAAAAACTAAATTATGTGAATAAAATGCTGGGCACTTGTGATCAATATACAGCACTTGCCACATTTAATTCACTTAAAACACTTAGAGTGCTAAAAATGTACAAAAACTGTGTTATTAAAAGATCAAATTCAGCATAGAGCTTATTTGTGATGCGAGCAGATACATGTGAGCAGATGAGCCCAGAACATGAACACAATACGCTTAATGGTTACTTTATAATGGTTTTACATGGGGAAATGCTTAATGAGAAACTGTGCGTTGCATTTATATTCTGGGTTCATCTTGCCTGATATGCATCATCAATAAGTTGTATACTGAATTTGGTCTTTTAAAAATCACTGTCTTACTACAGTTAGTCAAAAAAAGTAAGCCTTGTTTTGCCTTGCAGGTGGCCTTCCTATAAGGGTGTAACGTTATGAAAACTATAAATATGTAAGTAATATTTAAAAGTAAAAAAAAGAAAAAAAAGAAGCAATTTATGTACAAATCCCTATTGCAAATGAGATCAGGGTTTAAAAAAAGACATGCGAAAAGAAAAGAATTAGGACATAGCCTACTGGCAGGAGAAAGCTGTAGCACATGGAAGGAGAAAGATGGATGATGGTGGACAGAATGGAAAGAATGAGACAGAGATGGATGGACACAGAGAGAGAGAGAATTAATGAGTGACCAAAGAGAGAGAATCTCACAGATGGACTCAATAAAGCTGCTGGAGTCCTGAAATATTACATGAAAAAGCAAGAAGAGCTTAGTTAGATAATAAAAATAAAAAGGCTTATATCATGAAGGATCAAATAATCCATGATGTTTTCAAATCCAATATCAGGTGAAAACATATTGTCAAATGTTCCTCCTGATTATTTCATTTGAGTTGCTCATTTCACATTTCTTAATGGCAGAGCAGCAAAAATAAAGAAATAAATACAATTTATTAATTAATTTTGAATGCAAAACTATAGTAACATTAATTATAATATCAATAATTTAATATATTTATAATACACAAAATATAATATTTTACAAATTAATGTTATGACAACCTTGAGTGTGAGACGATAGGCGTAACAGTGGTTGGACAGAAAGAATAAAGACCAGAGCTGCATGGCAGAATTCCTCCTAGCTCCCGCCAGGGCTGACAGCTATTATTCCAGCCAGAATGAGTCTCAATCAATACAGGTGACTGGCTACCGGTGATCAATTACAGTGCAGGGACAGCATTGATCATGCCCAGTCACATGTGGCATAAACAAGACGCCGGCGATCAATAGCGCTTCGCAGCGTTCAGCTCTGGACAATCACTGTGCATCTCAATTAAGCGAATCCTGAGCCGCCGTGTGCGCTTTGATAAAGAGACTCATTTAGCCGCATCACTGTAAGACAATAGAGCTCGCCGCCATCGTCCACTGAGCGTGTGATACCGCCAGCCATCAGGGAGCCTGCCAGATCAATCATCTTTTGTTGCTTATTGCAGCAAAGGGAACGACAGAGATAGACAGGCAGGCAGAAAGATGGCGAGACAGCCTGTGCCTGATGAATGTTGTGGCAATCAAATGAGTTTTGGCTCAAGTAGGCTACTGTATTCGAGCTCAATAGTGCTTCATTATTATGATTATTCCTCTGTCCCTCAGTTTAGGAGTCATAAGCGTCATATGATATCTCCACAGTCCACACCACTTTATGAAATATATCATGGCAGTGATTGATCGAATACAGAATAAAAGAAAAATAAATTCATCCTACATTAGGGTCTAAAATTACAACCCTAAACCCTCAATTTTTCAAAAAAGTGAAAATTCAATCCAGAGTGTCAAATTTGACAATCAATTACTGATGCATTTCTTTTTGCAAAATCGTACATATTTTACGAATTGCCCAATTCGTATGAATTCATACGAATGACCTACCCCTGACCCCGCCCCTAAACCTACCCATCACGTGGGTTTAGACAAATCGTACAAATTCGTACGAGTGAGGTCGTACGAATTCGTACGAATTAGCCAACTTTTTATCATTCGTACGAATTCGTACGAATTGGTCGTGAGATAGTGTTGTTTTTTAAACATTTTGCCATTAATATTTATTGTATAATTGTGTTATTTATTATACATAAAAAATACAAATATACATAATATTATATAATTATATATATATTATAATTTGGGGTCGGTAGGATCTTATTCTGACAGGCTGCATTTATTTAATAAAAAATACGGCAAAAATTCTAGCATTGTGAAATATTACAACTTAAAAAATATACATATTCTACACTCATAATGCTATTGTATACATTTCATTTCACATGAACTATTTGTCAAAAATAGTAACGGTTATATTAAATTGTTTGTGAATAAATTAATATTCATTGGCTAAGCCTTCACCATGATGTGACCTCTCAACTGTCTCCACCACTTTTTAAAATAAACTAACACTCATGATTGGAGCACTGGAGTCACCGTGGTCTCATCCTCACTTTCTCGTCTTTGAAATTCCTTTATTAATTCTCATAGGTTATGAACTGCATTCACTAATGAGGTCCTCTCATCTTGACCCAAGAGCTGGAGGAACAATGACTCAAACACTGCTGCAAAGAGCTGAGGAAGTGTGTGTATGTGTGTGATGGTGGATAATGCTGCAATGAAGATAAACGTCAACTTAACAATACTAATTTCCATATGGCATTGTCAACCCTGCTTTTTTCATAGCTCGTGAGACTAAAATTGGACTCCTTTATTACCAGTACGTCCTTGTTATCTGTTATATCATCTATATGCTTATGCTATATAATCCTAAAAATTGACAAATTTACTTCAATCTCCTCTGAGAACAGCTTGTGCTATCGTTTGAGATCACTTCGGAAACTCTTGAAAACAAGAGATTATAGTCTTTTTCTCAGGAGAAAAATCTGACAAGCACTAGACGTGAGAAAAAGTCTCCATTTGCTCTCCGCTTAATCTCATTGCTGTCAAGGAAAAACAATTGAGGCATTAAAGAAACAATCTAACCGATGGGAACAGTTAAAAGAGTCAATCTTCAACCGCCCTTCCTCTTCATTTGTCTCTATACTTATACAAACAAACTCACACTTAAAAACAGCACACAGATGCTAAAGGTCTAATGCAATGTGATGTCTATCTAATGGTGCATCCTGATCTGATGATGTACAATAACATACAGTATCTCAGCTCACCTTCCTCACGCTGAGCTCCTTCAGCCAGACCGCAGCAACCCATAAACAGCTCCATGGCTTCATCAAAGCTAAGCCAGGGAAAGAGTAAGACACTAGTATTATCACAGCTAATGGCATTGAGTTCCTCAAATAGGTTCTTGCATTAACTGTGCTGTGGAATGGAAGCTTTGTGTTGGTCTATATGTGACTGTGCTTTCATCTATAAACTCTCCTTTGTTGGTCAACATGGTATGGACATAAGGAGAAAGGATCCATTTTGTTTTAAAGGGATAGTTCAGCCAAAAATGAAATTTTGGTCAATATTTACTCACATACCTGTATGATTTGTTTCTATTATTTGAATTGTATAATTTTTGAGTCATATCTTTTCAATGAATCAGTTCAATGACTGGGGGTTAACGCATTACCACTAACTCAAGTTAAGTAATCAGATTACTTTTTAAAGTAACTAATAAAGTGATGCATTACTTTTAAATTTACAATAAAATATCTGAGTTACTTTTTCAAATAAGTGACTCAAGTTTGTTTTGTGTTGATCTCTCCTGTCCCCATGTTGAGAGAAATCGGGAGTAAATGCAGAACACGATAGTTATTGTAGTTCTAGATTAAATGTGAGCAGGTTTTTACTCATCTCATTTGCACAAGAACAGATTCAGTATTCCTCTAAATGAATAACAATGAAATGCAAACTCAGAATATTATGCAATTCTGCAATAATAATATATGATGAATAGCACATATACTTTATGCATTTAATCTCACTTTATTAACCATACAGACGTGAATTTGCCTGAGGCTTAATCATTTAATTTTTTGGTGTGAAAGGGTCTTTACATTTGCCAAAAATAGAAAATGGAAACCCAGGTAAGAAAAAGTAAAAAGCAAAACTTAATGCACTTCCCATTAAACGTAACTAAGAAACGCAATTAGTTATTTATTTTTAGAGAGTAATGCAATAGTTATTCATTACTTTTAAAAGTAACTTTCCCCAACACTGTATCTCAGTATTATTATAATATTTTTATTGAAATAAAATGATTACTTTTATTCAGCAAGGACACAAATTGATCAAAAGTGAAAGAAAAGACATTCATATTGTTATGGAAGATTTCTATTTCATATAAATTATGTTCTTTTGAACTTTCTATTAAAGCAATAATCCTGAAGAAATGTATCACGGTTTCCCAAAATAATATTTTGTAAATATTATAATATAATACAGGTGGAGCTGGGGAAGGTGGAGGGTTTCTGAAGCACGCTGCACTGGTAAGGCAAATGCTAACCAAGTATCTGAAGGTTGAGCAGCGAGCTCATTGGCTACTGATACAGCAGGAACCAATCAGCTGCGCCCTATAGATAATGATGTGATTATGAACAGGTGAGTAAAAGGACCTATTAGCCTGCAGCATCTAGAGCAGGGGTGCCCAACCCTGCTCCTGCCGATTGACTGTCCTGCACAGTTCATCTCCAACCCTCAAACATCCTGTAGACGTTAATTGGTTGCTTCAGGTGTGTTTGATTAGGGTTGGAGATAAACTGTCGATTGGCAGGAGCAGGGTTGGGCACCCCTGATCTAGAGTTTCATGCCAGAACCAGAGAATGTCTAATATGGCGAGAAGTTTCACTCTCACTACACTTCCGGCTTCTGAACTGGTTGCAGTTCCACTCTGATTCCATATGAGGGCGCTCACAGGACGAGTGCAGAATGAATGGAGGTCAATGGCGGTATACCCTTCAAAATCCACTTTTCTCAGGATATAATTTTTTGTCTAGTAATTTGAATGTTGTATTCGAAAGGAGATGCAAAGAAATTACACATTGCTGGGTGTTAGATTTTTTTGAGTCACTTATTTGCTTTAAAAAAGTCTTTCAAAGTGTCAATGACGTCAGAATGCTGACGTCATTAGCAGAATGCTAGCGTGTTATGGGCAACAACAACTCAACCTGTAAGAAATCAAAACGACATAAGTACTCGTTCGTTCAACTTTCGACCTAAAACCCATGTTGAACTTGCAAAATCTACAATCAGATCTGAGATTTCTCAACGGCAATCGGGTGAAAGAGACAAATTTAGCCGTCTAGCCCCATTGACTCCCATTCATTTTGCACTCATGGCGAGCGCCCCCAGTGGAACTCTGGTGGTACTACAACCAAAATTCGGTACAATAGGGCTTAATAGGGAGTGGACAGGCTCTCCGTAGACGGGCTCTGCCAGAACTTTGTATTTATATTAGCAGTAAATCAGAATATTAGAAGGATTTCTGAAGGATCATCTGACACCGAAGACTGGAGTAACGGTGCTGAAAATTCAGCTTTACATCACAGAAGTAAATTTAAAGTATATTAAAATAGAAAGTTATTTTATGTTGTAATACTTAAAGTTTTACTGTATTTTTGATCAAATATATGTAGCATTGTTGAGCACAAGAGGATTTAAACATAAAAAAAACATTGCTAACCCAGACACTTTAGAACAGTGCATATGCTATATATATATATATATATATATATATATACATACACAGACTACAATTATGATACTTTTATGGTGCTTTTGTGTCCTTTTTGAAAAGCTCTAAAGTAGTGCTGCACGATTAATCGTATCGCAATCGCAATCGCAATCGCGATGTCAAGCCTACACTATTATATGATGCAAAATGCTGCGATTTTATATTAAATAAACAAACGCAATTAATGCAGCATCTGTTAACTTTTGGCATCCTTTGGCTATATTGTTTCATGATCCCGCTCTTATTCATGCAAATGCTTTTAAACCATTCATGCGCGATAAGACAAAAAAGAACGCGCTGTCAGTGAATGTCCTCCTGACACACACACACACACACACAGAGAGATGCGCGGCAGTATCAAGTTCTCTTTCGCGGTAGAACAAACACACGTGTATGCCAAAATGAACGCGCTGCCTGTGAATGTCCTGACTGTGACACACAGAAAGACTCGCGCTAATATCGTGCGTGCGCACAAAACAGCATGCCAGAATACAGTTCTCTTTCGAGCTTGAACGAACAATAACACACACAATTATGCCAAAATGTTTTTTTTGTCGAGTATCTTCGTAACATAAGAGTAGTCTTATGATGAACGTGAAGAGTTGTGACTCGTGAGAGAATGAGGCGCGTGTGAGATCCGCGTCTCTGACAGCAGCGGCTGGTCTTAAAGGGACAGTACACAGTAGCCACTAATTATATCTGTCGCTAAAGTAAATAAAAGAACAAAGGGAACAGAGAAAAACACTCACTGCTCTTGATTAAATAACTTTTTTCTTTAGGCAGATTATCACTAATCTGTGTGTGCATTTATTTTCCTTGAGAACCAAGCAAGTTGACTCATGAAACCATTTGTTTATTATATCGCAAATCGCAATCGCAATATTGACCTCTATTATCGCAATATGACGTTTTCCCCAAATCGTGCAGCCCTACTCTAAAGCCATTTATTTGTAACTACATGGCAAAGAGCAACTAGTAGATTATTTCTCAAGTAAAAAGATCTTCTTTCATGCTCCACAGAAGAAAGAAAATAATATTGGTTTGCACTGATGAAAGAATGTTCATTCTTGTGTAAACTTCGGGCTCCTATGACCTAATGCAAATGTGAAATATCCAGCTCAGTTGAAAACTGTGCCAATAAACATCATGTTGTAAAGTTATCTGGTGCCAGTGGATGGCAGTAGAATTGAAGAAATACAAACCCAGACCTAAACTAACAGGAGTGCTTTTTATTAAATATATTTAACTTTTCTAAAGTTCTCTAGAAGTTCTGTATTTTTGAGACATTTATTTTGGCATAAATCAAGCAATAATGAATCAAGCTACAACAATCTCACGCCCTTAACATCAACCATCTAAATTATTCATTATCCTGTATTACCCTGATTGCTCTCTATTAAATTTAATTTGCTACATAGACTCACTAGATGTAGAAACCAAACCCATCACATTGATTGACTTCTAGGGTTTGCACAAATACAGACAACATTAATCTCATTTAAAGCTGTGCCTCAATGTTCTCAATATAAATAATTTGAAAAGCCTGGTTTTATTAAAGTGAAGTGATCTCCCTCATTGAGAACAAGCAGCAGTAAATACTTAGCACTTAGGAACAAAGAAGAAAGTGCCTGAAAGAGTTACCAACCTTGACTTCAATCACTGAAAGTATTATATCACTAACCGTGGGACTTTTGTTTGTTTCATAAAAGGTGAGACAATCGCTGTATTCTCCTCTGAAAGAACTGGAATAGGAAGATATCACTGAGTATGGCTCAGTGCAGCACAGTCACAGAGGTGTGTTAAAAGCTTTTAGAAAGTATTGCTCAGTATGACTGACCATTGGAGAAGTAAATTGCCACTCAGATCATGCTTGTTTCAGTTGATTTGATGAACCGCTAATTGCAAAGATTCAAAGACAAAGCAAAAAACAAAAACAATACAAGACAATACAAATTTCGTAATCTTGTTGTCCAGAAGAATGACTTATGACTTTTATGGAACGGAAGGCCATTTTTGTCACATCAGAAAAAATATGACATATTTGTTTATAATTATGAGATTAAACGCTGAAATAATGACTTCAGAAGTCTTAATTATGAGATAAAGTCATTATTACATTTAGAAATTACATAGAAAGTCATAATTACAAGATAAAAGTCAAAATTATAATAGAAAAAGTATGTTTTGAATGTCATAATTTCAACCATGTACGTCACATTTCAACTTATAATAATAATAATTCTCATAATTATGACTTTTTACAGTAAGGCATAATCTCGATTTAGTATGTCATAATTTCACATTTGTATCTCATAATTATGACTTTTTAAGTCAATCCTGACTTTTCATCACATAATTATGACTTATGTCAATGTCATAATTTCAACTTTTAATGCATGTTTTATTTTCCTTATGTGCCGGAAATGGGCTTCCATACTATAAATACACAATCTGTTTTCAGAAAAAGATTTTTCTTGTTATTTTTCTTTTTCTTGTTATAAGCATAATGATTTTTATCATATTTGTTTTTTAACAAGAAAAATTTGCCAGTGTGGTAAGAAAAATAAACTAAATTCTCAATATATAATCTCATTATTTCGAAAATATTTAAAAAAAAAAAAGAATTTTTGTTTTGGGGTTTTTTTCTCCTACAGAGCAGGTTTGAATACACAATACACAAAGTGATGCACATTTTCTCCTTGAAACTGTTCTGTAATTAGCTTCATTGTTTCTCAGCGCCAACTGCCCTGACCTGGGAATGATAAAAACACAAATTATAGCGCTTCGGTCCCCTGACGCAAGAACTGCAAATGGACACACATGGAAAGGCTGTTACAGATGAGAGCAACATATGTTTTCATTCCAGTAAGTGCTAGCCGGTTGTCTAGTGTTTTAGCTCTGATTAAAGTTAAGTTATTAGTTCCCTTTATGGTCAATGTTGAGAAGCCACTGTTCTTATACAGCAGAGAATGATTTATCCTTGACCTAGAGGACTGTGGTGAGGACGTGTGCCCAATAAAGCTCCATTACGGTATTAATTCTTAACCCTGTTCAATAGCAGAAGCTAATAACAGTTAAACTCACAGGGGAAGGATAGCAGAATCTAAGTGTCCTTGCTAACAGCTGCTTTTTTAAAGTTGAAAGCTCAGGCAGGTACTGTTGAAATGCTACGAGGTGATAATGAGACAGATAGAAAGAGCTGGCAGCACTAAACAGCTGTCACTTCCCGTGGACTTTTTCAAGATTTATTCACATTATCTTTTGCAGTTGTGTTTGTTGTGGTTCACATAACTTGATTTTTTTAAAGGAACACTCCACCGTTTTTTTAAATAGGGCTTATTCACCTTCTTTCCTACATTTAGATAGGTGGGCAAATGCATTTTTGTCTCAGTGCATGCATTGTTTTAGTTTGACAGGGTCGGCTCTAGCTTAGCTTAGCACAATGAATGGAATCCTTTGTTGCCAGCTAGCATGTCCTGAGTAAAAGTGATATAAAAAAATAATAAATAAAAAAAAAAACCACCTAATTACTTCTTGTGGCCTGCGTATTCACAACAAGTAAATAGTGATGCAGATTAACACTAGGCGATTTCCTATGCAGATATTGACTTGGGACTATATTAGGGGGAAGCACAGGCGAAGCACTGCTACTTGGGTGCAGAGATATCACGCCCAAGTAGCAGTGCTTCGCCTGTGCTTCCCCTTAATATAGTCCTTAATATATAAGTCAATATCTGCCTAGGAAATCGCCTAGTGTTAATCTGCATCACTATTTGTACTTGTTGTGAATATACGCAGGCCACAAGAAGTAATTAGGTGGGTTTTTATTATTTTTATATCACTTTTACTCAGGACATGCTAGCTGGCAACAAAGGATTCCATTCATTGTGCTAAGCTAAGCTAGAGCCGACCCTGTCAAACTAAAACAATGCATGCACTGAGACAAAAATGCATTTGCCCACCTATCTAAATGTAGGAAAGAAGGTGAATAAGCCCTATTTAAAAAAACGGTGGAGTGTTCCTTTAAGTTTCGTGAAGTAAAATCATATTTTAAGGGTTCTGAAATATATTCATTGATCTATTGACATTTTAAGTGTTTCATTAAAAGCAGTTTCCGTTGGGTTTAACCATGTTTTTCTACATGTTATACCTCTAAAATAGTTATTTCTACCACTAGCAACAGTGAGAAAATACTACCAACTTTTAGTCACCACGAGCTCTGCAACAACGTTTGGATGTGACCCAGTTTTGTCGGCGGAGAGCTATCTTACTCCTGCAGTTGGCCTGAACACCAGCGCAACGTTTGAGTGACAGCTCTAAATACTGTGTTATCTGAAGCACTATTTGTCCATGTAGTGGCACATTTAGCTCAAGTTGATGCAAGCATAAGATTCTGCAAATGAGGAGAAAAATCAAGGTGCTAAATAAATTAAATTAGACTGATAGCGCGTTTGTTTAGAGCCGAGGCTGATGAAAGTGTAGCCAAAGGCAGGAATCATGTGGTAATCATGTTTACCGAAATGATCATGAAGGTGCAGGGCTCATGGGATTTAATTGCTGGAACACAACACATTATAGAGGTGTGGGTTTAATTATAATTATAGTAACTTAACAAACAAAAGTACTTGTTATGAAAAATTATATTTAAATCTATAGTCAGGTAATATAAAACAATCAAGATATTCACATTTGTTGAACTTGCCACAACAACACTAGCGTGTTGTGATTGGTTGCCAGGGTGTTGCTACAGTAAGTGATTGCTAATGTGCTGCTACGTAGTTTCTAGAGTGTTCTGGGTGGTTTCTAAAATTGCGTCCCAAATGACACTATGCACTTAATTTGTGTAGTGTGTAATTTATCAGTTTATTTAGTCAACACCAGAGTCTGATAGCTCCTCCGCCGCTACATAACTAAAGCTGCGACAGTTGAGTTCATGAAGTTTCCAACATTCCACACTTCGGCTGTGTCCGAAATCGGCACCTACACCCTTAAATGGGGTATTTTTTGAGGGGACAGCCATTTGTAGTGGTGTCCGAAACGACAGTGAGACCACGAGTTTACAACCGATTTACGCTCAACGGCTAGAGAGTAGAGAGTAACCCATTTGATTCATTCCTTCAAGTGGACTATATTAGTTTAGTGGAGTAATTAGGGAATAGTGAATGGATATAGGGGGCGATTTCGTAGCTGTAGCTGAACAGTGATATTACACTGTTGCATTCAGGTGCAGAATCCACCATTAGATTCATCCCACCCCTGTAGAGGAGAACTGATGAGAGATGCATTATAAATCAATAGCCCAGTGTTTTAATACATGCAAGGGTGGACATAACGATTTTAAGATTAGATTGAAAAAAATGAAAAGTCATGCCTGCATAAAATGTATTGGTCTGAAACAGAAGCCTTAGTGGGTCGCACACAATAGCAGGTCTGGTTTATCTCACTGGAGAAGACTGGGCCATTGTATAGTTTTATGATTTGTCCTTGTGAAGAACATAGAGGAAATTCCATAATTAATTTTTAATAATTACAGTCCATTGTTGTTCCTTC